>NC_058130.1:368115743-368151810 GCF_016433145.1 Gracilinanus agilis
TTCTACCTTTTAAACTGTTATTTTCTTGCCAGATCTCTTCCATTTTCCTCAGAATCTCAGTTTTGAACTCTTCCATAGCTTGTGAGGAGTTTTCCTTATTTGAGGAGGGTCAGGATGCTTGTTTGTTCTCCTCCTCTGTTTGCTCGGTTGTCTGGATTTTCTCTGTGTAAAAGCTGTCGAGTGTTAAAGACTTCTTTTTCTTGTTATTATTCTTTCTCTTCTGAACTTCCTGAGGCTGAGTAGCCATCATTAGCCCAGCAGCTTCTCAGATTTATCCTCGCACTCAGTGTCTGTTCGCAATCTATTGGCTCCTGAGGTCTGAGTTCTGGTTTTTTCCAAGGTCAAGCCCCCTGGTGGGCCCCTTTGCTTGATCCTCTGCTGGAGGTTTCTTTACAAGTCTCAGGGCGCTGCTTCCACAGTCGTATACCCGTCTGCACTGGTTCCCCACTTAGGCTTTAGTTCCTGGCTGTGTCTGCCTCCACCCACGCCTCTGCTCAGCCTGCACTTTGCGCCCAGCGTCCTGCTCCCGCTCTCAGATTTTGTCTGCGTTTTTTTGACTTAATGGGGTCCTAAGTCTTGCTGCTCTCAGGAACAGGTCCCGGAGCTGCTGATGACTCGATGGGTGCCCCAAACTTGCTCTATTTCTTTTTAGCTGGGTTCAAACCTATAGATGAGTGTGGAGGGGTTGGGGGTGGGGCGGTTGCTCAGCCCGCGATTCAGTGAGACCCCTTTATAGCCTGGAAATGTCTCGATTCCACGTACCTTCCACACTGTGCCCTGTTGTGGGGTTCCTCCGTTTGTCTGGACTTGTTTTTATGTCCCCTTGAGGAGTTTTGTGTGTTTTGGTCAGGAGAGGTTAAGAGCTGCTTCTTACTCTGCCACCATCTTAACCTGGAAGCCCAAAATTTTTCACATAGACCATATCATCTGGTTGAAAATTATGAAGAGAATAATCCAACGGACCAGATTAAATTAATACTCCCATATCTTGTAATTCTTTTATTCTCTGCTGTAAAGCACTTAAATATGAAGCAATTTGGCAATCACCTCCTAAGAGTATTGCATAAACAGCATTACAAGTTTTTGCTTGTAGTTGAGCATGTCCAAAGAGCATCTCATATGATGATATATGTAGATCTGCTCTTGGCCTCGTACATAGGTAAAACAAATCTATGGGAAAAATCTCTGGCCATTTAAGATGAGTTTCAGCACAGTTTCCCAACCATAGTCTTGAGTTCCCTATTCATAGGCTCCATTTGACCTGAACTTTGTGGGTGATAAGGAACATGATATTTAGGTATTATTCCTAGATTCTCATAGACTCTTCTAAGGATATCCTGAGGGAAATGAGATCCCTTATCCTAATCTATGGTTAAAGGTACACCAAAGCTAGGCACAATTTCCTTGAATAACACTTTCACCACAAAACTAGCCGTGTTGGTATTTGATGGAAAAGCTTCAGGCTATTTAGTTAGTCTATCAACTATCACAAGATAATACTTGTATCTTCCAGCTTTAGGCATATAGATATAATCAATCTGTAAACATTCAAATGGGCAATATGCTAAAGGCCTACCACCCAAACCTTTCTTTCTGAATGCACTTTGATTGAAATTTTGGCAGACTGAATAACTATTATAGATATTATTTGCAACAGTACTTATTCCAGGAGCAACCCATTATCTCTTGATGGAATCCACAACAACTTGTGTACCAAAATGGCCTTTTATGTGGATGGCTTGACACAAATAGGTGTACAAATCTTTTGGTAACAATGTTCTTCCTGTATCAGTAATCCATATCCTATGTTCTTTCCTAGCTCCAAATTTATCCTTCCATTTCTGGATATCTGAGTCTACATAAACTTTCTCTAGATCATCAGAATCAATAGAGGTTAAATTCATTACATAAATTGGAGCATTCTGGGCTGCATACTTCACAGTGATATCAATTCTATGATTTCCCTTAGAGACTGAATCTCTACCATGAGTATGACCCTGACAATGAATTACTGCCAGCTGTTCTGGCTTTTGGATTGCTTCTAACAACTCAGTTATTATTCCTGCATGAGCTATTAGTTTTCCTGATGGAGTAATAAAACCTCATTGTTTCCAGATCGTTCCTGTTGCATAGCAAACAGAAAATGCATACTGAGAGTCTGTGTAAATATTTACACTTTTACCTTCAGCTAGAAGACAGGCTTGCTTCAATGCCACTAATTCCACACCCTGAGCACTAAGATTACTAGGTAATGAGCCATACCACAGTGTCTCGAATTCTGTGACAACTGCAGCACCAGTACATCTGATTCCATTACATAAATATGATGATGCATCCGTGAGTAATACCAAGTCTGGATTTTTGAGTGGAGTGTCTTTTAAATCCATCCTAGGCATATCCACAAGATCTACTAACTCAACACATTCATGCAACGGCTCACCATTCTTTGGTAAATCAGGAAGAAGAGTAGCTGGATTAAGTATGCTACACCTCTTCAACTGGATATTCTCACTACCTAAGAGAATAATTTCATACTTGGATATTCATTGGTCTGAATATGCTTGAGTATGAAACTTCCTTATTAGTGCTTCTATCTGATGTGAACAATAGACCATTAAAGGACACCCAAAACTAGATCAGCTGACTTCTGGACTAACACAGATGCTTCTGCTACCCCCCTTAGACAGGGTACTGTCCCCACAGCTATTGGATCTAATTGATAGCTGTAATACCCAATTGGATAACTTTGTCCAAGAGTCTGTGTTAACACACCAGAAGCTATACCTTTTGTTTTGTTGACAAACAGCTGAAAAGGTTTCTCATAGTCTGGGATTCCTAACGCAGGTGCAGATAGAATGGCTTCTTTCAGCTTATCTAAGGGTAAGCGACATTCAGACTTTAGTTTCAGAGGTTCTGGTCCTGTATTCCTGGTCAGATCTGTTAAACACTTAGTGATCTCACTATATCCAGGAATCCATTGTCTACAGAAACCAGTAGTTCCAAGAATAGCTGTAAGTTGTTTTTTTAGTTTTAGGTGCACTCAGTTTCTGTATGTCAGGTATTCTCATTTTTGTAATATTTCTGGAACCCTCGTACAACACGAATCTGAGATATTGCACACGGGGCAAAACGAATTGTAATTTTGCCCTGGAGATTTTATGTCCTCATTTATACAATTCAATCAAAAGAATCTTGCCTAAGACACACCTTTGCATTTGGGGATGCCAAAAGAATATCATCCACAAAATGCACCAATTTACTCTCTTTAGTGTAAAGACTAAATCTTCCTGAACTTCTCTTAAGAAACTTCCCTTTCAAAAGAGATTCTGTGATTGAAGCCTTTGTTTCTTTCACCTCCAGGGCCCTCCAATCCTCTGGCCCTCTGGCCCTCTGGCCCTTCATCCCTCAGGCTCTCTGGCCTTGCACTCAAGGCTGGGCCTTGCTCAACTGAGGACTAATTAGACCTGCCTGAGTTAATCTAGGGAACTGGAACAAATTACCTAGTGTGTTAGGTTATTGATCCTATCTTATCCTATTTTTGATTTTCTGATTTCTCTTCCTCTCCTCATTTGTAAATAAACTTGCATAAAGTTTATTTTGAGTTGAGGTTATTCTTTAATTGGGGATTGATAATTCTTGAATTCCCTGGCAAATAAACCTTTTAATATCCACCTAACCAAAGCCCTTTTTCACCCCCTACACTATCCACTGAGCTCCCTACCTGATCCCTTACATCAGTGATGGGCAAACTTTTAAAGGGGGGGCCAATGGAAAGGAAATGATCCTCTGTCAGTCTGTTTCTAAGGCAACTCTTTCGAAGTTTCATTGTATTGTATCCTACTCATTGTATTCATCAGATCAGGAATAATGTCTCACAGTGGGATAGAATATTTCAAGGGGCCACATCTTGCCCTTGGGGCCATAGTTTGCCCATCACTGCCTTACATATTTCTTCTTTATTTCTTCTTTTCTTAATTTCATTTCTCTTTTGAACTATTTTGGAGTATCTTCTTCTTGTATAATATATTGTCAGTTCACTTCAGTCTAAATATCATCAAGTAATGGTTCATCTTCATTCATAGTATTACATTTTTAAAAGTTTTAAAATTTCTTTGAAAGTCTAATACTTATAATTTCTTTTTCCATTGAGAAAGAAGCACTGTTGTCTTTTAACATTCTCTCTGTTCATTCATCTAATTGTGCCCTGGGCTTTTGACTTAGGGATTTTCTCTTAAAATATTTAGTGTTTTAGACTACCAAAAATATTGCACCATTACTCATTTGACTATTTCCCTCCATTTGCTGCTGGGGATGTGTCTGAAAATGAATGGTAAGGCTGGTTAGTAAAGTCTTTTCCTCAAAAGACTGGGGTATAAAGACTTCACTGATTTGGAGTTTCTGTTCTGAGTATCTTCTTGGAGAAGGAAGGAAGGACCTTAATTGAATTTCAGTCCCCTTCTCTTTAGGTTTGTCATAACTCCTAATATTGGCTCCCACCAAATTCATCCCTTGAACCATAATCTATATCTTTTTCAAGTAAAAGTAGAGAATTTGGAAAATTATTTCAGAAACTCTCTACAGCCATAGGGTCTGGAACCAATGTTTGGATCTCAGTGATATCCATTGTTAAATCTGTCACTTCCTCCTAATATAATTGAGAAGAGTGACTTTATTCCTTATGAGTTTCAGAGATTCAGTAGTTATTGGAGAAAAATCTCTGAAGTGGAGATTAGGGAGAGGGAAGTTTTCCTTGATAGACCCCAGGCCAAAGTTTATTACTCAGCTTTGATCCCTGCCATGGAAATGTGGAGATTGGTATGGGTGAGGTACTAAGAAAATGCTTGAAGCATAAAGATTCTTCATTGTCAATTCATAAGGACTTTACCTTGTCAAGGTAAGCTCTTCAACCTAAAGATTAAGCTGTACATCTATACTTGGCACAAAATTCCTTTGTAGGGGCAACTAGGGTTTCATGGATTTACATGACTCTAGCAAAATGTATAATAAGCCATTCTGGTCATAAGACCTAGAAATCAATGACTCTTTATTTGCAAAATCTGATAATATTTTCTTAGTTATCATCCTTCTTTACTTCTCTGAAACATCTGACACTTTAACCATATAATCATCCTGAATGTTTTATTTTTCCTTTATTTCATGACATTATTGTGTCTTGATTTTCCCTTATTCCTACATCTATCATTAATCTTTTCTTCCTGAAACCTCATCTATATGATGACCCTTCACTATACTCTCCAAGGATCTGTCCTGGATCTTCTTTTCCCTTGATACTCTCCTTTTCTAAACCCTTTGAACTATGGTCTTATGTATCAGATCTATCTATCTATCTTTCTATCTATCTATCTATCTATCTATCTATCTATCTATCTATCTATCTATCTATCTATTGATCTATCTATCTATTGAGAGACAGATATGCCTCTCAGATCATTTACAGCCAGCCTCAATCGCTCTCCTAGACTTAGTCCCACATCAAAATTTGACTACTTGACATTTCAAAATGGAAATCCCATATATATATATATATATAACTTAAAATGTTTAAAACAGGATATATCACATTTTTCCTCTAAGCTCATGCCTCATTCAATTTCAATGTTTTTATTAAAGGCATCACAATCCTTTCAGGTTTCTAAGGTTTTAAACCTTACCATTTTCTTCAACAACTAAGTCTCACTCTTCCCATATTTCTAATACATTTTGAAACATTACCTTAAGACAATCAAGAATCAAAACTTCAGCTAAAATAGAAAAAAAATCAAGTTAAAAATTGCCTACAAACATCATAATTGCAGAAAATTTATTTTGAAGGGTTGTTCACATGAGAATAATTATAGTGCATCAAATAAAACAACCATTTCTTCACCCTACACTACCAGGAAGCAAAGGTGGATACAATGAAGTCACATAGTAAAGACCTTTCTACATGACCAGAAATGATAAGACAATCAACTAAGGCTTTCCTTCTTTTTCTCCCACTGGATTAAATAGAAAGGGTATAAAATCTGTAGGTATGATGCAGAGAAGATCCTAGAGTCACATTGGGTTCAAGTACTCACATTATGAAACAAACATGAACTGAGATCAAATGAGGGAAAAGCAGATTCATTGCTTCTTTCACATGCTAACTTTGGGTCACACACTCATTGGGTCAAGAGAGAGGTAGAATGTCCTGCACCCTTTATAGTGCTAGTTCTATCATTAATTCTTTCATTCATTATTCTATTTAGCTATCCATTCATTAATTTTTGACCAAATACAAATATAAATTCAATCATTAATGTTAATTAAATTCATGTATGATATAATTACATGAGACTTAGAGACTTTCCAGCTGAGTTTGACTTCCCAAATGGATTCCATTAGTAGAACCTTAAAGAATCCAAGGTCTCTTCCACAATATGAGGCAACAGAGTAGGCTTTCAACGGAAGAAAGTAGATGTTATCTCTTTCAAAATGAGAACATTTCACATGGATTTGATTACAAAGCATGTTTAGCTCTTATGGGATATTCATGATGTTATATCAGGATAATTGCTAGCACTAAAATACATTGTATATTTTATTATATTATATTTGTATATTACAATAATCTTTATCATATATTTATTATGTATATTCACTTTACATGTAGTATGATCAAATCATATGTAATTATTAGTAATATTAATGCCAATAAGACCAGTAAAAGACCTAAGTAGAGAACTACATTGTCTCCTGTTTTGATTAGAATTCTTTTGTGAAGGAATTGGGAATGCTAAATTAAAATAACTTTTTTTTTGGTATTTATACAAAGATATCAGTGCAGATGAATGTATGTGAATGTGTGTACATATGCACACAAATATCAGCATTCACAAATTTTGAGATGTTTTAGCTCCTGAAAATAACTTTAAAAGATGTTAAAGATTTTATTCTTAATGTGGAAATGTACTACTGTATTTCTAAAATTAATATCGTGCTTGCAGTCCCAGCAGATTTTCTTTTTTCAAACTGGTACTAGAAGAGAAAAAAAATCTTAATTGAATCTTCTCATTTACACTTTCCATCTGTTTTCTTTCCAGCTGTGTCTGCTAAGATACTTGAGAAGCAGGTCAGGTTTACACTTAATCGGTCTTAGCTGATTACAGTAGTAATTTAATAAAATTGCTACAAGTAGGAGGAACATTTGTAAAGATAGGTTGCAATACCTTTATATTAAATTTAAAAACTAAATGCCACCTTCTGTGGACTTATAACAACTCAAAAAGATAAAAGAAACTAAATGAGAAAAGAAAGGTTTTCTTCCAGAAAAGATTTGCTTATGAGATGTTCTTCCTATAAGTAAAATGATAAATATATTTTAAGATAAATAGAAAAACACTAGTATTCAACAAATAACTATTGAATGGGATAAATATTTATTTATTTTTCTTTCACTGAAGAAAAAATGATAGGGTCCACACTTCTGATTTCATAACTCTGAGGAACTCACAATGTGCATTCACTTTTTGCAGGCAATTTCTTGATTAGTCTTTTAAGAAAACTTAATAATTCATAAGTGGTCATATGATAAGTAGATGTCAGAGGCAATATATAAATTTTGATACAAAGCCTGAAACTACCATTATCTATTGAGCTCCTTCTGTTTATCAAAATCTTGGCCTTAATAAAGAAAATAGAATTTTAGTAGTTCATAAAATAATTCTGTTTTTCTTCACTAATTTGAAGAAATAGGATTATAAGCATTTATACTAAAAACCAGTATCTACTACAATGTAAATCATAGATATTCAGTGGATATTAGTTGAATAAATTAATGGATGGTAAATGAAAAATCATGGTTCGGTCATTATTGATTTGAAATACCTTGACAAAAGTTAAGGGAGAGGGAATTAAGCACTTACAAGAATAACTTTTAAAGTTCTGAAAAATAAAACTGTTGATTAGGAGGTTATGTAAAACACTATCAGTGGAAAGACACTAAAAATAAATAAATGAACAGAAAATAATTTGATATTGTTCATAACTTAAAGATGACTATTTTGTTAGGTGTCATTAGGAGGGACAGAAATAGCAAAGATATGCATGTGGAGGTTTTTTCCATAACTCAGATATATGAGAAAGTGAAAATTAGACTTTGCTACTGAGAGTTTGACCTTGTTGCATGGCTGATGAAAGCTCTGGGGCTCATAATAAAAGATGAGAGTAGGTCATTTATCATTACTTTTCAAAGCACCAACTTGTGTGGCCCTTAAGAGGTAAAAACAAGGTTAAAAGTTAAACTGCTAATTTAGCAGCATTACACAATTTTCTGACATCTCTCTGGTAATCCATGTATTTTACTTTTTTCCTTATGTCTACAAGTTACTTTTTGGAATGGATACAACCTTATTAGAATCAGATAAAATTCCTATAAATTCCTATAAATAGGAATTCCTATAACTTTCTCATTGAACAGTACTAAATTCTAAAGCTCTCAAAAAGTGAAATGCAATGGGATTGAAGTATTAGGTTTCCCTACAATGAAAGCCTTGGAAGAGAGACTAGATGACATTTAAGTGACTTGGACTTAATGGTTTCTAGGAACCCTTTTAACCCTGAGTTGGTATGAATCTGTTTGATTCTTCTCAAACTATTTTCCCAAGTCAATCGGAGATAATCCACAAGAAGTGTTAGTAACCTGAGTTGATACTTTAATTCTCTTGAGCATATAATTGTTGCATTTTGGTCATTTTTCATTCATCTCTTATTTTCATGCCATTTGGCCCTCCTTAGCTTGTCATAAATGTCCTAGAGGATGTATCTTAAACTTACTTGTATACCAGTCATCTTTTTTTAATATGTTGCAGTCTTTCTATGTCTGTTCTATTCATTAACTTTTGAATCATTTGTAATTTTTATGTATCTAATATTCTGGTATTCCATTATTCACAGGCATATTAAATGGCTATGAGAATATTATTATAAAGATTTGGGATTTTCTAGCTTTGTAAACAGTTTGCAAATACTGAAAGATTTTTAGAGTTTACCAAATTCAATGTAGCCTAAAATTCTTATTCAATGATATTCAATACAATGAATGATCTTATCTGTATTTTCTGACCAGGATGCATAGATGCTAATAGAATATATTTTAAAATTAATAATCTATTTCCCTACTTTCATCCCTTTCTCTCCTCTCCCCCCATTGAGGAATGGAGCTTCCTCCTAAAAATATGAAAACAAATATGCATAGTCAAGTAAAAGAAATTCCCAAATTGGTACCTTGAGTCAGGAAACTGTAAGCTTTCAGCTCCCTCTAACTTTCCTCTCTGAGTTTTAGAATTATGTAGTTTCTTGCAAATTTTGCTGTGATACAATTGGCACGAGGAATTATATTGTACAACCCCTTCATTAGAATTTAATCGAACAAGGATGATTATCCAAGTGTCCTAATTAATGAGCTCAGGTTTCACACTCAGCAAAAAATAATAGAATCTGTACAACTTAGAGCACAGCTGTTTTGGTGAATACAGGTATGATTTTCATAGAGTATATGTTAGATACATGTTTCTCAGCCACATATGCATATTTATATAACTGAAACAGATATGTACAGTCAAAGAAATAATATCAGTAGCCTTTGCAAAAGAAAGTCACATGCTGTGCACATGGCTAACAACAAAACCTAGGACAATCAGTAAAGTATACAATATAAGCATGGTGCTAATACCACACAAATTTAGCATAAAAAGAAAACAACGAAAAGAAGAGCATATTAACTAGGAAGGAGTTAACATATATAATATATTAATTAACATATATTATATGTAATATGCCTCCCACATGAGTTACTATTAGGCTAATCATCTAGGTAGGTACCAGTTGAATTTTCATTGGCTTTTTCTGGAATATTATGCCTGATTTATAACACTTGCTTTTGATGCTTACAAACTTCCTCTCTCCCCTCTAGCAGTGCTAGTGATTGATATTAGTTGAACATCATTCTAGAAAAGTTTAATCTTACTTTTCTAAGCCTGAATTTATAAGTAGACCTGAATGGCAAACCATATTATCATATTTTATAGAGCTATATCTATACTCTGGGAATCTTTATTGATGAAATGGTTAGTAGAAGAGATATTATCTTTGGCATAGATCTCTCATTTGTTGAATTAATTGTTAGGGTATAGCAGACAAAATGTTCATCACAATGTCTTTTATTGAACCACTGTCTCTCTGGCCACTATAATGATCTTTATTAATGTTGTAATAAGGCATTATATCAAACAGAATGAATGAACATTTTTAAATTGTCATTTATGGCTTAGACTTGACCTTTAGTTTTGCCATAATTTATTTTAGTGTTTTGGCCTGTCCTCATCTTGGTTCTATATTTCAGCCAAATTTTTCCAATGCTTAAGTGTTTTTAAGTACCTACATCTAGTAACAAGCATTATTTGAGGTTTGTAAAGACTTTAGAGATACTTAAATGTAATTGATTTATACCTGTAATGTCTATCTCTCATCTCTCTATCCACCTATCAAATCTGATCTTAAAAAAAACTCTTTTAGGTAGATTCCATTATTAGGTTGATTTTACGGATGAGGAATTTGAGGCTAAGACAGGTTAAGTGAATTGTCTAGGGTTATATAGCTGATATATATCAGCTATATATGATTCTTGATTTTTAATCTCATATATGCATATGAGATTAAAAATCAAGAATCACTGACTGAGTCAAATACTCTACCCACTGTATACTATTGCCTCTTGCTATCCCTAGAGTTTAGGTAGTTTTTCTCTGTAATAGGGAAAAATCAGATATTAAATAGATATATATTTAAGGTGTGGTTGCCAGGAATCAATCAGATCTAGATTAATTCCATAATTAAAATAGACCCAAGTCAGGATGGGTTTTATGGTAGTTTATTTACAATTAGGAAGGTTGAAGGTAAGGAGAGAGAGAGAGAGAGAGAGAGAGAGAGAGAGAGAGAGAGAGAGAGAGAGAGAGCAAGAGAGAGAGAGAAACTCTGGTNGTGCTACATGAACATTATGGAATATTATTATTGCTAGAAGAAATGATATATGATAAACATAAAGAAATGCGGAAAGATGTGTATGAACTGAGGCAGAGAGATAAGCAGAATACATACACACACACACAGAGTAAAGACCAGTAAATGTTACAAAATCATAAAAAACAAGAGGGAATTGAATATATTTTAATTTATCACTTAATGAAATGAGGTAGTACTGTTTGAAAATGTATGTTTTCAGATTTCACAATATATCAATCAGTTGTGTTGACTTTTTTTCCTCTCTAAAGATTTAGTATTTTCCACATAAAGTAAGAAATAGATAGAAGATAAGGTGGTACTGCAGTAGAATAAGAAACAGAAAAGGTCAATTATATATATATACATATATATATATATATGTATTGAAAAATTCAAATAACAAAAATAATATAAAATAGATCATATATTCAAGGAATATATTTTAAACTAAAGGGGATCCAATATACTCACAGTGATTTAAATCTTATGTAATTTGAAAAGAAAAAGCATTAATAAATGAAAAATCATAAAAAATTTATAGAATATGATTCACCTATGTCAAATGATTAAAATAATAAGAATTATAGGATACAGATATGAGAAATGAGTGTATATCAGGTATGCAGGATGACTTAGGCAAATGCAAAACCAAGTTTGTTTGGAAACAATTTTGATTGTAATTTAGAGTACATAAGGAGGAATAATGTGAAATCAATCTGAACAGATTAAAATCATCTTTTAGAAGCTCTTCAATGTCAATTTAAAGAGTTTGTATTTTAGTCTATATTAGTCAAAAAGCTCTAAGGTTTTTTGTTTTTGTTTTTGTTTTTGTTTTTTTTTTACTGGAATGTTGCTTGTGACATAGGAAGATGACTTCTGCTGTGATGTGAAAGATAGATGAGAAAGGAGAGATACCGAGCACATGGAAAACCATTAGGAAACTGTTTACTGTGTCTAGGCAAGAATTGATGAGGTTTTGAACTGACATTATGAATTTGTGAATGAAGAGAAATGGTTAAAAGAAATATTGTGGGAGTACAATAGAAAAAAATTAACTTATTGGGTATGTGCGGAGTTATGAGGAGAGGAAAACCTCTGAATCACCTGGAGGTTCTGAGCTTGGTGTGACTGACAGGATAGTGAGGCCCTCAACAGAAGTAAGGAATTTTTATGGAACTTTGGGTTCAGGAGTAACCAATCATGAGTTTTATTTTGGTTGTACTGAAAATGAAATGCTAATGGAACATTTATGTAAAGATGCTTAGTAGGTAATTGGACATATAAAACTTGTGTTTAACAGAGAGGAAGATTGGTTATAGAGATTGGTGAGCAATATACCCAGATAATTAAAACCTTGGGAACTGATGAGATCATGATAGAAAAAGATGTACAGTAAGATGGGAATAGCATCTTAGATATATGAGAAGAAAACTTTTGGTAGCATCCATTCTTAGAATTTAAAAAATAAATAGCTCTAGCAAAGGAATCTCTGAAATAGCAGGTGGAGAAAGAAGTGGTGAATCATCAGAAACAATATAAAACATAACAGAAAGAGTATTTCTAGATATGGGAATAATTAATAATGTCAAAACCTGCAAGGAAGTAAAGAAAAAGGAGAACTGAAAAATTCATTGAAATCCATTGTTGAGACTAGTAGTAAACTCTGAGACAATTTCAACTGTAAAAACTTCAAATGAAAGTCCACAAAATTTCCAAACCATTATAGAAGTGAAGAAGTGGTAAGAATCAAGGTCACCAACATTGACAACTTATTCCAACTCACCTTGCCCTAGGAGTGTAAAGTGAAAGGTTGCTAGGCTTCCTATTGCTTTTAGGATCAAATCTAAAATCTCTTTCGCTTTAAGAGACATTAAAAACTTGACCCCTTCTAACTTTGAAGCTTTATACTTTACTCCTTTATGCATATTCTGTAATCCATTGCCACTGGATTTCTTGCTTTTCCTCACACAAAATATCCCATCTCTCAACTGAAATAGCTGTCTTCTTTTTCTGGAATATGCTCCCTCCTGTGCTATTGGTAGAGCCATGAAATGGTTCACTCCCTCCTAATCACCATCATCTGATTTTTTTGCTTCCTTCAAAATTCAGTTTGCATCCCACATTCTGCAAGAAGCTTTCCACTCTTGCACATCCCAATGCTTTCTCTGAAGGATTACTCCTTCTTTATGTTGTCTATAATTCTTTCTATATCTTTGTTTGCCTGTTATTAAAGAGTGTGTGGTCCTTGAGGGAAGGAACAGTGCTTTTTCCCCCCTCTTCTTTGTATCCTCATTAATAAGCCTAGTTTCTCATATATGTTGAAGGCTTAAGAATTAATTGCTGGTTGATTGAAAAAAAATAGTTGTTTTGTGCTTAAGTATTTAGTAGTAGTAGTAGTAGTAGTAGTAGTAGTAGTAGTAGTAGTAGTAGTAGTAGTAGTAGTGGTAGTATTTTCCATTTTTGTTATTTCATCCATGTAGGAAATTTTTGATGTGGAAATTCCCAATAATATTGAAGTAAAACCCATCTGTAACTTTTGGTTAGAAAATGGTTATCCTGATGTGTAAACTATATTTTCTGAGTACTCAATAGGAGACAATATCAAAATTTTTTTTCAATTCTCTTTATTCTCTCTAATTACAGTAAGTGGACCAAACTACTGTATAAGTGTCATCTACATTTAGAAGCACATAAGACAATTAATTTTAGTGTTTAGGTACTGATTTTAGAGTAACTGTGTGAGGAACTCTTGTGTCTTAAAATGATTACTTTTTGAATGTCTCGATCAAAATTATATAAAATTAAGCATCATTTTGGACCCTCAAAATGATAAAAATGATTTCTATTCAATAATTTTTAAAAAATGATACATTTATTTAATTATGATATCATTTGTACTGTCATGCAACATAAAACATATGTCCTATTATATTTTATTTAATTTTTGACATCAGAAGATTTGAACTGTTTGACATGTTCCTATTCCATTAAAAAAGAGACATTTTGATGCTTTTGTTATTGCATTAGTGTCACAAATCCTAAAATTCTACTTTTTAATGAAGGGCAGGGAGTTTCTATTCAGAGTGGAGCAGATTAACATGGAGTGACTTCTCCAGGAATAGTTAACACTACTCCTAATAGAAATGGGGTAGTAGTAATATTAATAGTCAAAACAGCTAGTATGGATAAAACATTTTAATGTTTCCAAAGCACTTTATAGAAATCTCCTTTATTCTCTATAGACCCAAGGAGGTAGATAATATTATTTCCATTTAACAGTTGGGAAAATTGAGGCTAGTGGATATTAAATGACTTGCTCAGGATAGAAAAGCTAGTAAGCAACTAAATAAATTTATCTCTTCTGACTGGCAACTTACCTACAGAAAAATGTGGTTTGGATAGCCAAATACTACATGTCCCCTGCTATCATCTCCCTATCTTGTAGCATCAGTTTTAATGCCTAGTGAGATGGAGTGGTTTCTTTTAAAGTGACTCTATCTGCACCACAATGAATTCTCTCTGTCACCCCAATGAATTCTCATCCTTTTCTTAATTCAATACCAAGCACAGCCAAGAAAAAACATAAATTCAGCTTTTCTACTTCTGTCATAGGCACTAAACCTGGGTCAGATACAGTATTTTCTATAAAACACGGGAGTGTTTAGCATAGGTAGTATATGATAATAATAACTGATATTTATATAGCACTTTAAAATTTTCAAGGAAAATTAAATATATTATCTCATTTTAGGCCGCATGACTAACCTGTGAAGTAGGTAGGTGTTACAGGGCAAGTCACTTAACTTCCCTTAGGCTCAGTTTCATTATTTGTGGATAATAATATTACCTATCTTCTTGGGTTTGAAAGGGTCAAAAGATAAAATTCATTTGTGCTATCATTAGGAATATGCCTCAGACTGCTAAATCCTTTCTAGTCTTTCCATTGCCTTTGGATAACTTCAGGATTGAAGTATTCCAAGATTTATAATGTCACAGCATAGCCAGAATATTTATTTTGAAAATGAAAATCTTTGCACTAGAGATTGACTTGAGTTTGTCAAAAGCGCTGAACAGGAACATATTTTATGAGTATTAGCAAGCCAAGATGGCTAGGACTCAGCTGAATTGTCTCAACATTCCTCTCCAAAAATCTTTTAAATAAGTCCACAAATTAAAGTTTTGAATGGTAGAGTCAACACAGGGTCCAAGAAGGATATTTAAATACCTAAGACAACTTAAAAGTTGTCTTAGGAGAAGAATGTAACACTGGGGTGAGTGTAGGCTTAATACACGTCAAGAACACCAATGGTAGGCCTTGGATGTGGTTGCAAAAACAGCAGCAAAAACAGCTTTGTAAACTTTCTACCCAGGTATAAAAAGATGTTGGATAACTTGTCAGAAAGAGCTTACAAGAGACTCTTTTGTGGCATTGGGTGAAGCTGATAGTGCCTGACAAGTCTATTGCTCATAAACAGTACTGAGTCACCATGCCTTTGTAGAGAAGAGCACTTGAAAATGGTCTCAAGGAAGCAGGGACCCTGGTCACAATTCCATGGCCTAGAGCAGGGGTAGGCAACATATGGCTCTTTCTGCAGGAGCCATAAAGTCAATTTTTTTTCATGCACTGTTACAGGAGCACACACTGTTACAGGAGCACGCACTGTTACAGGAGCATGCACTGTGAGCACTGTACAGCTCTAACACAATTACATTTTTAAAAATGTGGCATTTATGGCTCTCACGGACAAAAAGGTTGCTGACCCCTGGCTTAGAGGAATGCTAATAGTTGCAACTGCAGGATAGCTGAAACCTGGTTACAATTCCATTGCCCAAAAGGGCACTAGTGCAGCTGCAATGGAAGTGGAATCCTTTATAGGAATGGATGAGAGTACTGATCAGGAGAAAAGTGAGCATACCTCTACCAGAATAAAATCATCTTGGAATCAACAAAAATTTTTAAGCTTCTAGAAATAGTTCAGAAAACAGCAGCATGAAAAAGTTTGAAACTTAGCACACTACCTCTATTAGCCTCAGCAGAGCTGAGGTCAGCATTATCATAAAGTTCAAAGTCAAGAAAAAAGATAAGAAAATGAGCAAAAAAAAAAAAAAGAACTTAGTCATTAAAGGCTACTCTAGTGGCAGGAAAGACCAATACACAATTAGAAGAAGACAACAATGTGGGGAAAAAACAACAAGCAAAGTCTCAAAGAAAAATGCTATTTGGATGTAAGACCAGAAAGAATTCCTGGAAGAGATAAAGAAGAAGATGAGATTGGTAGTGGAAAAGAGAGAAGAGAAATTATATTATGTAAGAAGATTATAAAAAGAGAAATAATAGCATTGTAAAGAGGCACAGAAATTGAAGAAGAGCAGATAGATAGAACCAGTCCAGGAGTTAGGAGGACTTAGATTAAAACCTGGTCTGAGACATTCCCTAGATGATTGAACCTAGACAAGTCACTTAACCTCATTGCTTCTCTGCTGCCTTAGAACTGATACTTAGTATCTCTCCCAAAAGAGAAGTTAATTTTTTTAATTAACCAAAGAAAGAACTCTTTACAAAGCAGAATTAGTCAAGTGGAAAAAGGTATAAAACTTCAATGAAGAAAATGACTTCAAATTGGAATTATGTAAACTAATGACTTCATGAAATATAAAGAAACAATAAAATTAAGTAAAAAGAATGAAAGAAATAGAAGAAAATGTGAAATTCTTAATTTGTAAAACAGTAATATGGAAAATAGACCGAGGAGAGATAATTTAAAAATAATTAGAATACTGAAAGCCATAATTACCAAAAGTTCCTACACATATTTTAAGAAATTACCAAAGAAAACTTTCCTGATATCTTATGTCCAGAGAGTAAAATAGAAATTGAAAGAATACATCAACTCCTGAAAGAGATGCCCAAATTTATAGTTCAAAAGAATAGTATAATGAAATTTCAGAGCTTCCAGGTCAGGGACAAAATATTTCAATATCCAGAAATAAATAATTCAAATATCATGGAGTCATAATCAAAATTGCCTGAGATTTTATCAAATTTCACTTTAGTTGAGAAGATGGGTTAGGATATGATATTTTGGAAGGCAAATAAGGCAGGATTACTACCATGAATAACCTACCCAGTAAAACTGAGTATATACCTTCAGGAAAAAATAGATATTTAATGAAGAGAGGATTTTCAAACATTCTTGATTAAAAGACCATAGCTGAATCAAAAACCTAACATTCAAACAGAAATCTCAAGAGAAAATAACAAACAAAAATAAAAAAGTAAGCATGAAAGAGTAACCAGGAAAGATTCAATGGAGTTAAACTATTTACATTCCTATATGGGAAAAGGACTCCTGTGATCTCTCATTATTAGGGCAATTAGAAAGAGTATGCACAGATAGAGGGTGCATGTGAGTCAATTATGTTGGAATAATCTCCTCCAAAATTTAGGATTGAGAAAGAAGGATAAACTTGGAGAAGGAGTAAGGGCAAAGAAGAATAGGGGAAATTTGAAGAGGATTAATAATGAAGGGGCAAATGAAAATGTAGCAGACAATGTTTGAACCTCAATCTCACTGTAACTGGCTCAAAGACAGAGGGATATTTAGCTATAGCTATAATTATAGATGTACACATCTAGTTGGATACAGAAATCTATCTTACTCATAAGGGATATAAGATGGGAAGGAGCTAAGAGATATGCATGGGGTAAAGTGGAACAGGCAGATTGGGGGGAAGAAATAGTCAGAAACAAAACTTTTTAGGAATAATAGAATAAAAAGAGAGAAAAGACTGAACAGGAAAATGGAATATAAAGAAAAAACAAGGTGGTGATCATAATTGTGAATGTAAAAGGGATGAACTAACTCAAAGAATGAACTAAGGTAGTAGAAGACATTAAAAATGAGAATTTAACAAGGTGTTTGTATATGAGACACACTCAGGGACAGAAGGACGCATACAATGTTGAAATAAAAGGCTGAAGTGAAGAAGGCAAGGGTTGAGATCATGATCTCAAAGTAAAAATGTAATTATACATAATTTAAGGAGATATTCAGGCAAATTAAGTGTTCCCCATATGTACCATCAACAATGAAATAATATCCAGAATTTTATAGCAAGATTCTCTGATAAAGGCTTTTTTTCTTAAATTGAGAGAAAATTTATGAAAATAAAAAAGATTCCCCAATTGATAAATGATCAAATGATATGAATAGGTCACTTTAAGAATATATACATCTATATTACAAAAAGGTAAATTAAACAACTCTGAGGTGTCACCTCCCATCTATCTGAAATATAAAAATGGTGGAGGGAATGAGGGAAAATAATTACATTAATATTAGTGGGGTAGTAAACTGCTCCTACCATTCTGGAATTCAATCTCGAACTGTTCCTGAAGGTCTATAAAACTGTGTACTCTTTGGTCCAGCAATACCCCTACTGGGTCTGTATTCTAAAGAAATAAATGAAAAAATAGAAAGATTTATATGAAAACAATTATTAATTTAAGTTCATTTTGTGGTGGCAAAGAATTAGAAACTGAGGGAATGTCTATAAATTGAGGAATGGTTAGACTAATTGTGGAATGTTTGTGATGGAGTGCTATTATGCTATAATAAAATATACAGTGTGTGGTTTTGATAACAACAATAAAAAAGAAAAAGTAGCAAAAACCAATATTAACTGAACCAAAGTGAAATGAGAAAAATTGGGAAATCACTGTTCATAGTAACAACAACATAATTATAAACTGTGAAATACTTGGCTAATCTGAACAATAAAATGATTCAAGGCAATTCCAAAGGACTCATGATAAAAAAGATGCTATCTACCTCCAGAGAAAGAATGATGAATTCTGAGTACAAAAAAAATTGAAGTATAATTTTCTTTCATTCTATAAAAATATTTTTGTGACATTGCTAACATTGAAATATGTTTTTTCATGATTTCACATATATAACTGCTGACATATTGTTTACTTCCTCGGTATGTGTAGTAGGGGTCACAGGGAAGGACAAAATCTGTGACTCAAAAATTAATAATATAAAAATTAACATTTTTATAAAATAAATAAATGAATACATTAGCTAATCAGGGGAAAATATCACTGAACAGTTTCTCAAATTCAACCTCTCTCCTATTCCTCTTTTATTCAATTCAGGGTCCAAATTTTTCTTCCTCTTCAATGCCTATAAAAATATATGTAGCAATGTAATAATTACACTTTATGACCATTCACATTTCTCTGACAGTCCAGATACTAGACATCTTCATCTACTGTTTTTATCTTTTCATTTTGTTAAACCTAACTCCTTAGAATAATCATGAATTTTGACAAGAAGACTGTCAATATGTCAAGAAGCATTTATTAAAAAATATTATGTGTCAGGCACTAAGCTAAGTTTTCGAGATACAAAGAATAGTAAAGGAGAATCTGAATCCTTGCAATCTAGTGCCTCTATAAGTTTTCTGGAATCAATCAATATAATATCAATTATAGAAAATCATATTTGGAGAGTCTCACCATCTCTAAAGAATCACTTTTCTATTTGAAGCTTTTAAAAGCTATGCTCCATGGCATTAGCAAACATTTTGGTAAATATACATATATCATTTCTTACTTTGCATAAGTAATCAGAATCATTGTAGAAGTTATCTTTGTGCTCACATTTATCAAGAAATTTTATGAAATTACGAAAGGATACTAGAAATATCTTGGATGACTAATTTTAAGGTGGAATTTTGCATAATGAGTCAAATGCTTTCTTATAATCTATAAACAAGAAATACATCCAGATCCTATATTCCCTGTCTCCTTCAGTCAATGGTGCAACTATTAAGTTGGCATTTAACATAGTTGTGAAGGGCTACCTCTTCTCTTCTCTTATTTATTTATCTATTTGTTTGTGTGTTTGTTTAATTATTTATTTGTATATTTTAAACCCTTAAGTTCTGTGTATTGGGTCTTAATGGAAGAGTGGTAAGAGTGGGCAATGGGGGTTAAGTGACTTGCCCAGGGTCACCCAGCTGGGAAGTGTCTGAGGCCAGATTTGAACCTAGGACCTCCCTTCTCTAGGCCTGACTCTCAATCCACTGAGCTACCCAGGTGCCCCTCTTCTCTTCTTTAAAAAAATTAATAATTTAAATGAATAGTCAATGCTCATATAGCCTCATACAGATGAGAAAGTAAATATACATGTCAATAATCATTATTGTTGCTTTAGTTTAATTTTGAGAGAAGAAAAATATTGACACTTTTTTTCTCTTTTACCTACTTTTCATCCCTAAAATATGTGATAAAAAGTCTTTCAATACTTCAAAAATGATGTTGTTTCCAGCAAGGATTTCCTCAATGTTTCCTGGCCAAATTCCCAACTTTGAATTTTTTAATTTCCTTTCTACATCTTCATAAAACACACCAGGATTTGACATGGCAGGGTCTAGATGCAATGTATTCTTAGTTGATAGTGATGAGTTCAAGGAAGGTATCACATTTATATTTTGGACATTATGTCACTCAATTTAGCCAAAGCTCTCAAACTGTTACATCACATTGTTGAATTATATTGATACTGTAGCCTTTTAAAGCCCAGGATATTTTCCCAAGAAATATTATGTCATCTGAATACTTTTATAACTGATTTTTTAAAAACAGGAATAGATCTTCACCTTCATCCTGATTGATGTTTATCTTGTTTGAATTACCTATTTGTTGTAGACTGTCAATATATATTCTGTTTGTTATGTAATATGTTAGTAATCAACCCTTGGTGCAATCATTGTATAATCTTTAGACTTCCAGATTACTTAAGGTCTGTTCAGTTTAAAATGTTATTATACATTTTGAAAAGAATACTTGAATATAAATTTGAGCAATATCCTTTCACTAACAGTAGAATCCTTCTGAATTTCATCTTTTGTAATAATCAACCTTTTCTTGGATACCTGATGCTTATTAGCAATATACTATTACACAAGAAAAGTGAATGACACAAAAGTCATTTGCTATTGATATAGCATCATTTATATTTGTATTCACATGATAAATTCTTTCTAATTCTCATATTTGATCTAAATTTTCCACTTCTCAGTTTTATAAATCTCCTTTTTCTCCTTCTCTTCTGACAGAAATAGGATTTGAACCTCTAATAACACAAAAACAAAATGTTGAACATAATTGATTTCCAATTCATTAATTATAATAGATTATGTGTAATGTCATATAAAATATTGCCTTGAGTATGTATTATGGGAAAATGAATAAACTAGTCATGTAGGGAAAAGAGGAGGCAACAAATGGACAACTTGAAGAATATATTTACATTCTAAGAAGGTAATGGAAAAAGAGTAAGGCCTCTAGTATTTGTGGTATACTACATTTGGAAGACTTATGAGGGAAAATAGACTAGAATTACACATGAGAGAATTGTCTATAGTGTTTATACTCTTTATTAATGGAGTACACATATGCTAAAAGAAAACATGGATCTTTAAGCCTATCAAATTATGAAATTAAGGTCTCATAAAATTGAAATATTTCTGTAACCTAGGACCCTCAGGTTCCTTCCCAAAGAGTGTTGTTATAAAGATGTAAGACTCTAGAAATATTGTCTCCTAGCAATGGAGAAAATACTCTGATACATAATTTATCAGTCTGGAGATATCTCTTTCAAGTTGACTTTAGAGGTTTCAATGAAGAGGAAGATTTTTCATTTTGGGGCAAATGAAAGAAAAGCAGCAAACAAGCTAAAATAGTCAACTCATTCTGGTTGCTTTCTTCTCTCTTGTCTCCTCCCTTCTAGACTTTGGTGAACTACTCTTGCAGAACATACACTTTCAGTTTGCAACATCCCAGAAGCCATTGAGGGCTGACAATTTTAGTTATTGAGACAATGTACACATCAAGCCTAGACTACTTTCCTTTTCTTGACTCCATTCTAAGTGATGAAACATTCTCATTAACTTTCTACTATCTGAAGCCTATCTCCTCTTTTCTGGTGAGAATACAGTAATTAGAGTGAAGAGAAACTGATTTTGCGTTTATATCCTTTCTCTTCAAAGAAAATGTCCCCCACCACTCACTGACTTTGCATTACTTTCCCTTTATTTCCTTTGATAAAAATGAAAATTTCAAAACCACTCTTCTCACATGTTTGTGTGTACTGTGTATGTGTGTGAGAGATTAATTCTGGTGTCAGTACATTTTGGGAAAGAGTTTTAACCCTTTCTTGGAAATATTCTTTCTACTTCAACCTAAATATAAGAAGCCATTGATAGAGATAAAAATGTCAAAAAAAGAAGATAAGGGAAAAAAGAGAAAGAAAAGGAAAAGATAAGGAAGATTTCATTTTTCAAAATATAAAAGATAACTAGGGTTTGGGAGGGAAATGGCAATGGGCAGGACAACTTCAAAACTAATGTTGAATTAATTGTATATATTTTTTTAAAAAAGAAAGCTGCAATAGAGATTCATAATCAGTCCTCTTCTATTCTTTGCATATGGAAATATTCATTTTAATTTTTATTTGTCAACTGCATAATAGTAAGATATAAAAAAACTTAACTGAATGTAAGATTCTGGAGGGCAGGAACTGTCATATTTATTTGTGGCACATAAGTACTTAATAATTTTTTTTTTTCATGAAAGAGAGGGAAGAGCCCTGAAACACATAGAGTTTTAATGATTTGTCTTGGACATACAGTCAGTTCATGCCATTAAATGTAAACCCAAGTTTTCTTGATTATAATGCAAGATCTCTAATTACTATATCTCAGATGAAAGTTTTATTATGGCTGTTAATTGCCTTATATTATTAATATTTAAGTGTCCTGTTTTTAAGTTAAATTAAATTTATCTGGTCCATCTATGTCAATTGTTCTTAGAAATGGCACCTCTTACAAGGTTTCCAGTTAAACATTTTTTTTGAGGGATATTTTTCCTGCATAAATCATTGCTTCACTGCACTGTATTTCAGTTATGCAGTGAAGGAAATAGAATATTAGGGCAATATTTAGAATAAAAATAATGACAATATGTTTGTTCCAAAGCCTCTAAAATCACTTGAATATTGATAAAGAAGTAATATGGGCTTGTCAAGAATAAGCATACTTGATTTTTTCAGTAATGGTTGAAAAATTGCTAAATATTTGCATGCTGATGACTGAGTATTGTGCATATTAAAATCAAAACCTATAATATAAAGCACCTCATAGAGTGAAATTTGATTCTGCTTTCATAATTTACCATGTCTACTATGTTTTAAATTTTTTTCTGCTCAGTACCCTGGTATAATTATACAATTTGACATCATAAAAGCCATCAAATTCCCAGATGAAAGTAGAGTAAGGCATAGAGCAAGGATCTATTTGGACTTTCTATTAATTTAAAAGCATGATGAACATTTGCTTTTTTATATTAAATCCAATAAAAAGTGATGTCAATATGGTCAAAATCTAATATTCTCTTTTTTCTCTTTCAATATATACATTTAATATGTATTATAATGTTTTCCTTAATTATCAATACTGCTTACAATTTCAGTGACTTAGATTTTCTCAGACTACTTCATATTTCCTGTTGTCTGGAATATAGAGGAAACTAGAATTGGGAAGCAATATGTGTGGAAGTGAAAGGGGAAAAAATATCTAGAGTCAATCTTTTCTGCTTCATCTTTCACATTTCTCCTCTGAAGTACTTTGGATTTGTGAAATGACTAAAATGATTGGTGCAGGTAACCAAGGTTCATAGAAGGGGATCACTTTTCATTTAGATCCACTGAGAAGTCAGGAATGACTCCTGCTGGGACTATATAAGGCCCTAACTCATTCATGATATGGTTGAGTGAACTTGATTGGGACTTTGCCCAGACTGCCTGGCGCTTTACCTCCTCAGTAGTGTGACCAATCAAAATCAGCCACTACTTCTCAAAATTCTTAGAGAGGGAAGTAAAAACACATAGTAAGAAAAATAAAATGGTATCAAAGTCAATTGACCCTATCAACCTCTATAGCTTTTTTCCCAAAATTTTCTCACCATTGGAATCTTATTGGTTTAAAGAATAATGTTTATTTTCAAGAGATATCATTAAAACTATGTGATAAGGGGCAGCTGGGTAGCTCAGTGGAGTGAGAGTCAGGCCTAGAGACAGGAGGCCCTAGGTTCAAACCCTGCCTCAGCCACTTCCTAGCTGTGTGACCCTGGGCAAGTCACTTGACCCCCATTGCCCACGCTTACCAATCTTCCACCTATGAGACAGTACACCGAAGTACAAGGGTATATAAAAAAAAAAAACTATGTGATAAAATATCATGATTTACTCCTTTTTTTTTACAAAAACCAAAAGGGGTCCAGTTCTGATTTAATAACTGAGGGAAATAATTTTGATCTATTTTGCTACTAAAAATGAAATAATTTTGAATGTAGTTGTGTCTTTTATGTTGAAAAATAAGATATTATATATATATATGTATATATATATACACACAGACAGACAAAAATAAACAAATAAAATATCACTTCAAAAATCAATCACAGCAGGGGCAAATGGGTAGCTCAGTGGATTGAGAGCCAGGCCTAGAGATGGGAGGTCCTAGGTTCAAATCTGGCCTCAGACACTTCCTAGCTGTGTGACCCTGGGCAAGTCACTTGACCCCCATTGCCTACCCTTACCACTCTTCCACCTATGAGTCAATGCACAGAAGTTAAGGGTTTAAAATAAAAAAAAATCAATCACAGCAGTCATAAAAATAACAAATAATAAGAATATCTCCAGACTCAAAAGAATAAATTATTAGAAACAACATCTAACTTTTAAAAAGTGTTTTGTTTTTAAAATGTCTCTCCACTTAAATAATTTCACTGGGGCCAAAAAAAAAGGAAAAAAAAAACAATGTTGGTATTACTGCTGCAATGCAGGCCAACAAGATGGAAAACCTTCAAGCTAAGTCTCACAGATGAGACTTACATCTGATAACCAATCTCATGAACTTTAGATTGTGGCTTATTACTAGAATTTCAGATGAAAGGTCATAGTGTCATCATTATTATTTTTTTCCACCGCAACTGATGTGACTATTTACTAAGGTATGAATGTATTGCGTTCTAAGGACTACCAAAACCAATGAAATTCTTGTGACATAGTAGAAGAGAAATTTTGATGATATTAATGTTTAGCAAATAAAGTCTGGTATATAAATCTGAATTAATATATTCATATTTTTAAGTCAATCAATAAATTTTATTAGTTTTCTATATCCAATGCCTCTACACTTTTGCCACCTAATATCTAAACAACTCTTTAAAATATATACTGTGGGTCCATCACTGTACTTAAATTACTGTATCAAAAGTGTATGATGATATCATTATCTGTGTCTTCCTGGACAAGTCACTAAATTTCCCTTGGCATTACTTTCTTCATCTTCATCATCATAAATAGTAATTACATATTCAAATAGATAGATTCTGAGGTCTATTACAGGTTTAAATTTATAATTTATTACAAGTAATCCTATATTTTTTCAACAGAAACATTTATATTCAAGTCATTTAGAATGGGGTGCATAATACACCACAGTTTCTCCACTCCAGCTCAAAGAATAGGTGAACTTTCACAAGTCACACTAATTGGATTGATAAGACAACTCTCTCTCCCTCTCCACTGCCCTCTGTCTGTCTGTCTCTCTCTTTGTCTGTTTCTGTCTGTCTTTGACAGTCAGTCTGTCTGTCTCTTTCAGAAAGACTTATTTGATTTAACCTAAGGTTTTAAAAGTGGGACCTCATCTGAACCCATCCCAAATTTTATTTCAAACAACTTTAAAATAACACCTCAAATTGAATTCTAGAATGGTAGAGCCAACAACAGATTTTGGTGAGACAATTTTCAGGCAAAATCTATCTTATCAAAGTGATGATCAGTCAACAAAGTATACCAATAGCAGGCCTTGGAAGCTGCTATAGCAGCAGCAACAGCATTTTCAGGAGCCCACCTGTTCACTTGGGATGGATGGGAAGGGAATCATACAACTGGTCAGAAAGAGATTACGGGGTTGGCGGGGGTGGGGGGGAGAGGATAGCTTGGTAGCTCAGTGGATTGTGAACCAGACCTAGAGACGGGAGGTCCTAGGTTCAAATCTGGCCTCAGACGCTTCCCAGCTGTGTGACCCTGGGCAAGTCACTTGACCCCCCATTGCCTACCCTTACCACTCTTCTGGCTTGGAGTCAATACATAGTATTAAATCCAAGATGGAAGGGAAGGGCTTAAAAAAAAGAAAGATATTACAAGGAATTCTTTGCTAGCACTGGGTTCAAGAAACTGTAACTTTGCCCATACATAATTTTAGAATGCAACAACAGGATAAGAGGAGCACTAGTGCTTGATGTCCCAGAGAAGAAAGGGCTCTGATCTCAGTTCCAATGCAGAAAGGAACATTAGTGCTTGGGACCTTAGGAAATCAGGTCCCCAAATCACAATCAAAGGTCAAAATAGCTACAGCACTTATGACTGAAGGGGAATGGGGTCCTGATCACAGTTCCGGGATGGATAAGTGTGTTTGAGGTACTTCACAAGGAAGCATGGGGCTCTAATATCAGGTCCAGTAAAGAAAGTAACATGAATATTTATGATTCAGTAGCTTGGGACCTGGTGAAAGTCTGAGGAACAAAAGGAACACTAGCAATGGTGACTATAGGGCAAAAACATCTTTTCCTGTGTAAATATAAGATCATAGTCCAGGAGAGCAGTGACCATACCTTTCCTTGCATCTTAGCACATTAGATGCCCTGAAAACTTACAAACCCTCAGAACTAGCTCTGCAAAAATACAAAGCAAAAACATAAAGCCACAACCAGGAGTTGAGCCTAACTTTAATATAAAGTTAAATGTGAAAAAATGAACTTGATAAGCAAACAAACAACAGCAAAAAGAACATGACCATTAAAAATTACTATTGTGATAGCATCCAGGTGGTTCAGTGAATTGAGAGTCATGCCTAGAAAAGGAGGTTATAGATTCAAATCTGGCCTTAGACACTTCCTATCTGTGTGGTCTTAGACAAGTCACTAAAGTCCCACATCTCCTCTGCCTTGGAAACAATTCACAGTATTGATTCCAAGATGGAAGGCAAAACTTTTTTTTTAAAGTTACTGTGGTGAAAGAGAAAATCAAAATACCAACTCAGAAGAAGACAGTGTAGCGAAAACACCTACAAGCAAAGCATCTAAGAAAAAAATTAATTGGACACAAGGCAAACAAGAATTTCTAGAAGTGTTGAAAAAGCATTAAAAAAATAAGGGGGGGTAGAGGAAACATTAGTTCAATATGAGAATAATGTAAGATTATATGCTGATTCCATTCCAGCAGAGATTTACAAGGCAGCAGGTCCATTGCTCATACAAAAACTGACTGAAATCTTCTAGATTACATAGAAAGAGGAAGTTTTTCCCCAGAAGATAAAAATACCTCCATTATCAAACTTTTTTAAGGAAGATGAATAGATTTTATGTGACAATCACAGGGGCATTTCTCTCTTAGTTGTTGTTGGCAAGATTCTTGCCAGAGTCCTTAATAAGCT
Source organism: Gracilinanus agilis (assembly GCF_016433145.1). Classification (NCBI taxonomy): domain Eukaryota; kingdom Metazoa; phylum Chordata; class Mammalia; order Didelphimorphia; family Didelphidae; genus Gracilinanus; species Gracilinanus agilis. The sequence continues at coordinate 368,143,359 of NC_058130.1, forward strand.
TATCTTTCCCCTTGAAGATGGATATCTACCCAAGAATCAGTGTGGTTTCAGAAAAGGCCAAGGTACAGTTGATATAATGTTTGTTGTCTGAAATCTCCAAGAGCATAAAAGCGATCTGTGTACAATGTTCAACAATCTAACCAAGGCCTTTGATACTGTCAGTCATGAGGACTTGCAGAAGATGATATCAAAATGTGTTTGCCCAGAGAAGTTTGTCAGTATTATATTCTAGTTACATGACACCATGTTTACACAGGTTCTAGATAGTGGACGGTGCTCTCCTGCTTTCCCACTCACCAATGGAATAAAACAAGGGTGTATGCTTGTTCACATGCTTTTTAGTACAATGTTTTCTGTTTTTAGTGATGATGTTGGATACTTTTAATAAGGATAAAAATGTCATCAAGGTCAGCTGTCACACTGGTGTTAAATTTATATATATATATATACATATATATATATATATATATATATATATACACACACACACACACACATACACACACACCCATTAAAAGGAAAGGAGGGTTAGTACACAACTTTTTGTTTGTGTGCACATGATTGTGCATTCAGTGAAGAGGCTGAGCTGCAGCAGAGAGTAGATCTTTTTTTTTTTTGCTGCTTATGCTAATTTTGGCCTGATAATTAACACAGTGGAAATAGAAGTTCTCAACCAGAAAGCACTATACCATCCATATGTATAACCACTGAGTATAGCAAATGAAGAAATGTTGAATGCTGTTGATTAGTTCACTTAAGTCTGACAATACACTTTATAGGGATGAACATTGAGATGATGAGGTTAATGTTATTTACTTCCAGAGCTAATTCAGTATTGGGGAGGCTCTGAAGAAAAGCCTTAGAGAAAACAGGTATTAGGCTGCCTACCAAAATGAAAGTCTATCATACATCTTAGTCTTTATCTTCTCTCCTACTAAAGATCAATTTCGCACATCCATCTCTATCCTCTAAATACTAGGACATTTCTATTGGGTTTCTTCAGAGTAGGATAGCATTACCTATCTAGTGGGAAGATAAGCCCACAATGGGAATGAATGAATCTCCTTGATTTTCATGGTCAAAGACAGAATCCCTCCTCAAAGTTAGAATTCTTTACTATGACATCTCCATTTATATCCTTTTATTTTTTATTCCCCACTCATATGATGTTACTCACAGGGGAATACTGAATGAGAATACCTGCTATAATTTCATCATGATTTTTTAAGGTCAAATGATTTAGTGGCATTTTAATATAACAAAGCATTATATATACATACATATACACATATATATGTGTGTGTATGTATACACATATACATATCCAAAAAAATAAATAAATAAACAAACAAATTTTATATATATATACATATATATATGTATATATATATATATATATAGAGAGAGAGAGAGAGAGAGAGAGAGAGATAGATAGAGAGAGAGAGAGACTCATTTCTCCTTTTCTTTTCTAAGCACTCTTTTCTAAATCTCTGATTTATCTTGAACAGGTTTAATTAGTTTTCTAGATAGAAGTCATGTAATTTGTCCCAAAGTTTATCTGATATTTTGCTTTCTTGGCTGGTGATGGTTAGCTACTAAAATGTTGAGTTCAGCACTCTTTGAGAGTGCCAAGAAACAATAAAAAAGTTGAAGTCTTGATGTCAAGCTCCTCAGACTTATTTAATCACTATGAGTGGAAAGGAAGACAGATTTTGATTAAGAATAGCTAGACCAATCAATAAAGTCCTTGAACTTGCATAAGTCACTACTGGCTATTGTTCAATAATAGTGATAGCCTGTGTCTGGAAAAGGCAGGTCTTTACCCTCCTAAGGCAAATAAATGACCAAACAAAAACAGCTTCTGCCTGTATTATTTAAGAGTGATACTAGAATGTTGCAAATTTTTAATGTTTATATCTTTCTGATTTTTTGCCATTTTCTTATTCATTTACACCAATTCTCTGTATATGCATGATTACCATATTTCCAAAAACCCACTAAATGTACACATAAGAGAGGAAACAGGTAGTGAGCAGCTCAGTAGTGCTAAAGAAGCTTTACTGGCAATGACTCCATTCTTGATGGAATAGTCAAAGGTCAAAGTGAGGAAGGAGAGGGAGAGGGTCAAGGTGAAGGTGTATTACAAAAAAATCCCAAAGATCCATTGGATAGTCGACTTAAACAAACAAGAAATTACTTTCATTGATTAAATGTAGATTGAATTAGGAGGAAAAAATGACAGGCCTTGGGAAGGTTATGTCCTCAAGTCATTGTTTAACTCAGCATGACAGATTCAATCTGCTGAGCCCAAAGGAAAGCCAAAGACAGGCATTCGTGTTCTCCACACGATGCTGGATCCTCATGAGAACAAAATCGAAAAGTTTCACTTGATCAACTCACAGCCTGGAGCCACTGTTCTCCCTCTGTCTTGTGTTAGCAGAACAATGCATGGCAGCAGGCCTAGGGCTGCCCCGCATAATAATTATAGGTATCCCACAGGCAAAGCTGTTGTTGCTTTTAAGATTTGACAGAATGTGTCTTGTAGGCATGACCTAGCAGATGGGGTACTTTTTTTCTTTCATCTTTTTTCCCAAAAGCCACCTAGGAGAAACATATAAAGCATCTTGATAAGGGATATATTTTCTCCTATAGGGGTAGCTTGATTGCTATAAGCTGCTCTTCTTGCTCATTCAACCTAAAAATAATTACAACAACCATAGTGGAAAGTAGTCAAGTATAGCAACAGAGGCAGGGAGAGACCTTTCGCTCCATCCTGCTAATTTGTGTCACCTACTGCACTGCCTTATGTATTGATGGTAGGGGGAAAAAATGAAGCAGAAAATTAAGTCTGAAAGGAGTTTTTGTCCTGCTGTCACTCTGTACAACATTTAGTTCAGTTGACATGACACTGTGCCTTTTGTTACATAAAACTGTCACATTGTCCCCTTCTGGTTAGCTGCCGTTGCTGGCCAAATCAATAATGTCTGTCAAAGCTGTCAAATAATGAAAAGATCCTATGATATGCCAGCTACAGTAGATGATATTTTTAACTATCATTAAAAATGCAACCAGACGGAACTGCCAAATATACACTACAAATGAAGACATGCTCCATTTTGTAAGTGAGATGACTGACTTGAAAATCATGTCTTCTGGTGTGCATCCTGGATGTTTGTGCTTATTTCATATCCTATTTATACCATGGAATACCATTGAACAAGTTATTATTATTATTATTATTATTATTATTATTGTTGTTGTTGTTGTTGTTGTTATTTTAGAGAAAGTGATTTACATATGGTTTCATTTTAGGGAATATGGTATTAGAATGTGCGAAGCACCTGGTAACGTAAAAAAGATTGATCTCTCTCTCTCTCTCTCTCTCTCTCTCTCTCTCTCTATCTCTCTCTCTCTTTCTCTCTCTCTCTCCTCTCTCTCTCTTTCCCTGAGGACTTGCCAGGAATTAGATTGGTTTACATTCTTAACATTTTTTTGCATTTTTGAATATATAGGTTTTATTGCAAATGATACATAACTGGAAATGAAATAGCAAGGCAAGAGACTAGTGTTCCCTATTGTCAATCTAACACAAAATTTAACCAATTTGCAAAAGTTTATTCCTTACTTTTAACACTGTTAAGTTTTGATAAATGAATTCTCTCTTCTTGAATCCTGGTCCTTTCAAATCTGACTTTTCCTTCTATTCCTGCAGTATACTCCCTGAGCTCTCTTGAAGAGAATGGTTGAGATTTTGATTGTATTTCTTTATTGTATGTATGTATGTATGTGTGCCTACACAAGCATGAACATGTGCAGAATTACATTCATACATATATATTTGTTTATACATATATACATATGTTGGCATCTTCTACCATGAAGTGTTCTACCATGAAATACATACATTTATGCATGTGTCAGGTCCATTGACAAAAACTATAATTCAGTAGACTGGTAAAGGCTATCTTACATATAATATATGTGTGTTTACTTTTATATGTATGTATCCTTAAATATTTTACATTGACAAAAACTATAATTGATTGGTAAAAGCTATAAACTATATCTATCTATAATTTATATCTCTTATCGGTCTCAATTATATTTTAGTTTTGGGAGATACTGCTCTAGACTAAAGTAACCAGTGTATGTGAATTAACAATTATTTAATCTCTGAGCAGTTGTTAATTATCTCCTCCTAGTCTACTTGCACTGATAGATAGATGCATATATGAATACATACATACATATGTAAGTACATAGATAGATACATAGAAAGATACACATATAGATATAATTTTACAGGGGAAGAATATTGAAAAAAAAGGAAAATGTAACTATTAGAGCAGACCATAAGGTGCCTGATCTGCCTTTTACCTTCTCCACACCTTAGAAAATAGTCCAAACATGACCCTTTAAGATCTCCATTCCTGTTGCAGACTACACAATTGCTTGGTTAAATGAGAAGATTCATTTAGGTTTGTAATCTAAGAGTTATCCTTGATTCTTATCTCACTTCCACTGCTGAGTTCCAAGTTTTATTAATTCTACTTCCACAATTTCTTTTCCACAAGCCATCCCTTCTTTTCATGCTGACAGTTTCTATTCTGATACAGGCCATCATCATTAATTGTCATCATAAAATCACCTCTGATATTTCTTTTCACCATAGAACTATGATCCTTTTAGTACCTGCTAATTAATTTTCCTACTTTCAGTCTCTCCCTTTTCCATTCCATCTTCCATACTCCTGCCACATCAAAATTCCTAATATGCAGATCTAACCATATGACTCTTGCTGATGACTCTAGTTAAATTACAAAAGCTTAAACTTGGCCATTAAAGCTAACAATCACCTGGATCCTCCTTCCATATCTAGTATTATTTTGTGTTACTTCACACTGAGCATGCTCATTCATGTTAAACTGGTTTTATAGTTATTCCCAGAACATAACATTCCATTGCCTGCTTATGTGCCTTTTTTTCAGAAATAGTCTCCCATTTTCCCTGGAGTATATATCCTTCTTGTCTCCACCATTGGGAATCTCTATCTTCTTTCAAAGCCATGCACAGGGGATACTTCCTACACAAGGATATTTATTATGACTCTAGTTATTACTACTCTCTCCTGTCTTGAAATAACATGATATAATTATATTCATGCTATCTAAGACATGTGCTGCCCCTGCTTTCTCCAGTAGAAGATAAGTCCCTTGAAGGAAGGAACTGTTCTATGTTTGCTTTTATATCCTAGCTGCCTATTACAATACCTTCACTTTTTTATGTGATCCATAATTCAGATGGTATATATTGTGACCTGTGGGATATACAGGGAACTCCCTGTAAAAGTGAAATTTGGGAGATGTCATCTTTAAGTATATATATATGTATGTATTTTCTGGACACGAGGAAATTATCAAACTACATTTCCCGTGGTCCAAAGGGTTTCCGGTTCCGGTTCTTTGGGCGTGGGGAGGCCTACATCTCAATGCAGAGAAGAGTTTAAATCTCCTGGGTTAGGAGGGAGTGGCCTCTTGGCCAGCAGACTTGGGAGGAGACAGGAGACAATAATGGCTAGAGCAGCGGTTTTGAATTCTTACAAGCACATGGTCTAATAACTTAATCTATCAGCATGGCTTTAATTAAATTACTAATATATATATTTATAGCAGCCTTTATTATTTTTCATATTTATATCCCCAATGTATAAACTCTCCAATGGATACAAATAAGAAACTCATCTGTCATATTTACATGTCAGAGAATTGTCTAGGGGCCCTGAGAGGTCAAGTGATTGCTCATGGCCTCACAACTATTAATTATCTCAGGAATAAACTCATCTTTTTATATGTATATATTTGAATGTGTATATATATTTATTTATATGCATATACATACAATATATGGTTTATAGAATATATTATTTATTTACTATTTATTCCTATCTATACTGTGCATATATGTGTGTGTGTATATATGTATGTATGTATATATATATTTAAGCAAAACAAATTCACACATTAACCATGTCGGACAACATGAGCCTTATTCAAAACAGAGTAAATTATTGTCTTTCTGTCAAGAGGAGAGAAATATGTTTCATTATCTTTGAAGTCAAGATTGGTCATTGATTTAGTCCAAGTTCTGATATCTTTCTGTATTCCTTTCCTTTCTATTGTGTCGGACATTGTGTTGGTTCATTTTTTTTTCTTGTGTTGCTCTGGATTAGGTCATATAATTTGTTTAGTCAATAAACATTTATCTACAATTTACTAAGAGACAGTCACTAGAAATACAAAGAAAGGCAAAAATGAATCCTCCCTTCAATGTCCTCACATTCCAATGGAGGAATTTTGTTCTTGTTTAGGCATTTCAGTTGTGTCTAACTCTTGATGACTCTATTTGGGGTTTTCCTAACAGAGATTCTGGGTAGTTTGACATTTACTTCTCCAGCTCATTTCATGGTGAAACTGAGGCAAACAGGGTCAAAGTGATTTGTTCAGTGTCATATATCTAGTAAGTATCTGAGGCCTGATTTGAAATCACAAAGATCAGTCTACTTTAGGTCATGTACTTTATCTGCTCACTGCACCACATAGAGGAAAAAACATGTAAATAACTAGACACATACTAATATAATTTGAATAAATATTTAGTTACTTCAGAAAGGAAATCATTAGCAGCTAGCAGAACAAAGTTAGATTGAATGTAGGTTTTGAGCTTTACGAAAATAAAAGAAAATAAGAGAGAGGAAGAGGAAGATTATGTGAGGGATAGAGTTCAGTTAGGATAAAGGCATAGAGATAAGAGATGGAATATCATATTTGAGCAATAGCAAATAGACAGTTTTTATTGAAGTAAATGAAATGTAAGAAAACTGGGAAAGCAGGATTTGGTCTGACTGTTAAAAGTTTTACATGCCAAATAGAGAAATTTATATTTCATTTCATAAATAATGAATCATTGAAATTTATTGAATAGGGAGAACAAACTGCACATACCTATAATTAAGGAAGATTACTCTGATAGCTAAGTAGAAAAAATCTATTAGGATATTCTAATCTAGAAGTGGAAGACACTGAAGTAAAGTGGAATGAAGAGAAAAATATGTAAAATAACAGACATAAACTCAGATGAAATGCCATGTACAACTAATCTTACTTTCAGAGGACCTCTGAGAAATAAATTTCTCTTTCCTTGGGAGAAAGGTAGGAAGCTATAGTTTTGTAGGATATTGACTACATCATACATAACTGTGACTGTTTTGCTTATCAAATGTTTTTCTTTCTTACAAAGGAGAGTTCTGATGGGGAGAGGTGAGTGGGCCTATATAAGGAACTGGCTATAATATAAAAAAGTAACAATAATACTGAGTGTAAAAAAAGTACTAAAGGTTTCCAGGTTAAGATGGCGGCAGAGTAAGAAGCAGCTCTTAACCTCTCCTGACCGAAACACACAAAACTCCTCAAGGGGACATAAAAACAAGTCCAGACAAATGGAGGAACCCCACAACAGGGCACAGCGTGGAAGGTACGTGGAATCGAGACATTTCCAGGCTATAAAGGGCTCTCACTCAATCGCGGGCTGAGCAACCGCCCCGCCCCCACCCCCTCCACACTCACCTATAGCTCCGAACCCAGCTAAAAAGAAATAGAGCAAGTTTGGGGCACCCATCGAGTCATCGGCAGCTCCGGGACCTGTTCCTGAGAGCAGCAAGACTTAGGACCCCATTAAGTCAAAACGCACATGAAATCTGAGCGCGCGCGGGAGCAGGATGCTGGGCGCAGAGTGCCGGCTGAGCAGAGGCGTGGGTGGAGGCAGACACAGCCAGGAACTAAAGCCTAAGTGGGGAACCAGTGCAGACGGGTATACGCCTGTGGAAGTAGCTCCCTGAGACTTTTAAAGGAACCTCCTGTAGAGGATCAAGCAAGGGAATCCACCAGGGGGCTTGACCTTGGAAAAAACTAGAACTCAGACCTCAGGAGCCAATAGATCTCTGACAGACACTGAGCGCGAGGATAAACCTGAGAAGCTGCTGGGCTAATGATGGCTAATCAGTCACAGGAAGTTCAGAAGAGAAAGAATATTAACAAAAAAAAGAAGTCTTTAACACTCGACAGCTTTTACACAGAGAAAATCCAGACAAGCGAGCAAACAGAGGAGGAGAACAAACAACCATCGAGACCCTCCCCAAATAAGGAAAACTCCTCACAAGCTATGGAAGAGTTCAAAACTGAGATTTTGAGGAAAATGGAAGAGATCTGGCAAGAAAATAACAGTTTAAAAGGTAGAATCTTGCAATTGGAAAGCAAGGCTCAGAAACCAAATGAACTGATAAGCAAATTGAACACAAGAAATGACCAGATTGAAAAGGAATACCAGAAGATTATGGCCGAAAACAGAAGATTATGGCCGAAAACCAGAAGATTATGGCCGAAAACCAAAAGATTAT
>NC_058130.1:368156789-368171352 GCF_016433145.1 Gracilinanus agilis
TCCTTCCTTCCTTCCTTCCTTCCTTCCTTCCTTCCTTCCTTCCTTCCTTCCTTCCTTCCTTCCTTCCTTCCTTCCTTCCTTCCTTCCTTTCTTCCTTTCCTTTTCTATTATCCCACTAACCAAAAGACACAATTAGTACAAAACAAGGCTTTTAATGAAATAAAGTTCCCACAAAAGTACAGTAGAACATTTTCCCCATAATCCTAAATACTATGTTCTATAAATGCACATGTTGTCATTGGGGGAATAAAATACACATAAGGAACATGTGTGAGAAATAAACCTTCAGGGAAAACATGGGGCTAGGGAATATGCAAGTATGTTGAGTTAATACCACTAATGTGGTTAGAAGGACATCTGAGAGTTGTCCATTCTCTGGATACATGGTTATGACAACTCTATATGCTCAGTTACTCTACTGGTTTCTTCCATTATTGTGTTGTTTTCTTTATTTGTACTCATTGTCCTTTTGATAGTCGTTCGGCATGCAGTATTAGCTAGTTATTGTCCTGCTGATGTAGTGGTGGCTGCCAGGGAGAATAATCTTGTGGGGAAAAAGAGGGAAAGGCCTTGTCTTGCTGATTTCCTCTGCTTTTCAGGATGAATCATAGTTACTAGGTATATAATCTCTTTTTTTCTATGACACCATTTCTAAACCACATTACTTAGACTCTCATTGTTCTCCTTTTTCTCATCCTCATCCATTCAAAATCTAAAACTCTTCCCCAGTCTTTTATAGGCAAGTATTTGTGTTTGGATGCTTGGAACCAGTCTTCCAATTCACATTCTGGCAACTATTTCTTCCAAATCATACTATCTACTGTCTGGTTATCATTATGCCTCTTCCCATGACCCTTTCCAGTTCCTTTTTATGTACTATCTTCCCGCAATAGGATACAATTTTCTAAAAGGAAAGCAGTATCATACTTTCTTGTAACTATATCCCTAGCACTTAACATCATACTTGGCACATAATAAGTAATGAATAAATATTTCATCAGTTTTCATTCAATCATTCTGAATTAATCTATTCAGGTTTACCCATATGATAGGAAAGCTTTAATTATTTAACATGACAAAATATACACGAAATTAAAATGCTCCAGTGAACAAAAACATATGGTGGCTAAAACCTCTCCATAATAAGGACAGTCCCCCAATTATTGAGGTATAGTTGCCCAGGCCATCTAACAAAATCCCTGAAATGTTTCTTCAGGCTAAGATTTGGCCTTGTATGTATGTCTATATGTAGATTTCAGCCCCTAATTCTCAATATCTAATTTGAGACTTTATATTTCCAAGATTCTCTTAGATTAAATATGTGAATTAATGTGAACCAGGACAAAAGGTAAATCAAAGAGGCAGAGTCACTGTTCTGCATTTACCTACTCACCTAATTACATAGGTGGTACAGTGGCTAGAGTGCCAGGCCTGGAATAAGGAGCATTTATCTTTAAATATATTTATTGAGATATATTAGATATAGCCTTAGATAATTTCTAGCTGAGTAACCCTTGGCAAGTCCCTTAACTCTATTTCAGTTCAGTTCCTCATCTGTAATGACCATGAGAAGGAAATGGCAAGCCACTCCAGCATCTTTGCCAAGAAAAACCCAAATGGCCTCAGGAAAAGTCAGATGTGACTGAAATGACCAAACAACAATTATATTCATCCCTTGATTATGTGTATCTGTCAAAAGAAAAGCTCTTTATTTTAGTAATATATTTTTGGCCAATGAACCTCCAGATCTCCCTACATTAATTTATTCTCTAATAACGAGCAGAATGCTGTGCTTAATAACTGTTTGCTTAAGTGAAGGAAATTCTTCTTATAGATGTGTCAATTGAACCTAAGGAGCACTGAACTTCTCTAGGAACACACAGCTAAATGATCAAAGAACTGGGAATAGAAAGTCAAAATCTTGACTCTTAATTCAACATATTACACTGCCAGACAATGCATGAATGAGTGAAAAAGCATTAACAAAGTCCTCACTAGTTGCTAGGTACTGTTCAAAGGCCTATACTACAAATATAAAATGAGGAAGCCCCTGCCCTCATGGAGTTTCTAATAATGGGAAACAATGCATATGGAAAGGTAGAAGGGATATTATTCATTGTCATATATAACCTCTTCATTTTTTAAAGGAAGAAATTAAGGCCTAGCTCTTGTGGTAACCAGAGAAGGGATGTGATTAAAGGACAGGGATATAATTTGATGCATAGATTCATCATTCAATATATTCTTTGCAAGAAAAATGTTAACATGGAAGTATATTGATTTGATTATTGAATCTAGAACAGGGGTCAGCAACGTATGGCTCTTGAGCCACATCTGGCTCTTTTGAAGGCCAGAGATGGCTCTTTCTGCAGGAGCCATGAAGTCAATTTTTTTCAGGCACTGTTACAGGAGCTAGCACTGTTACAGGAGTGTGCACTGTGAGTGCTGTATGGCTCTCACGAAATTACATTTTAAAAAATGTGTTGTTTATGGCTCTCACAGCCAAAAAGGTTGCTGACCCCTGGTTTAGAAAAAAATGAAGATTGAAAAGATAGAAAAGATAATATAAGTAGTAAGGTAGATAGACAGATGGCTGGGGTGGAAAACTAGAGAAGATAAAAAATATGAGGGAGCTAGGTGGCCTAGTGGACAAAGCATTGACCCTATAGTCAGAAAAACCTAAGTTCAAATCCAACCTCAGGCGCTTATTAACTATGGGAATCTGGGCAAGTCACTTAATCTGTTATTTTCAGTTTCCTTGCCTGCAAAATGGGGATAATTGCATTTGCCTCTCACAGTAGTTTGAGACTCAATGAGATAATATTTGTAAAGGGCTTAACACAGTTCATGGAATTTAGCAAGCACTATATAAATCTTAGCTTTCATTATTATTATTGTGTATGGTTTTGCCTGCTAAGTTGTCACATAGCCGATGGACAGCAGAACTAGAATTCCTCATCAGGTCTTCAGTGTTCAGTTCCTGTGATTTTTCTACAATAAAAAATGTTTCTCTTTCTTCTGAATGTCATTCAGATTTCCAAATTGGCTTATTTCCTGAAGAAATTGTTCTCTTTTAACTTACAATGAAAAACTCATGATCTGCATGATATGGGGAAACAATGCTAGGTTGGAGTCAAAAGGTTCATATATTGACTTCACTATTCACTACCCAGGGAATCTTGGGGAAATTACTTCATCTCTTTCCTCACTGTCCAAATGAGGGGATTGAATTAGATTTATGTTTGTGGTTCTGTTTAGTTTGAAATTCATAATCTTATAATTCTTAGAATTTAGCATTATCCTTAAATAATACATTAAGCCAGTTAAAGCAGGAATAGAATTCTTTCAAAGTCCTCCTTCTTCATTAGACTCCATAGCCTCTATAAATCCTCCTTGGTTCTTTATTTTGTGATTCATTGATGTCATCACTCTAACTAAAGTTTTCCCCCTTCAGACATTCATTTACAATCCACTGGACTTGTTCACTCTTCACATCAATGGTATACATTCAAGAGAATGAGAGTTGGAGATGTATAAATGAAAGATCTCTGACATCTGTGTGGTCACTGCTAATTACAGAGGGGCAATTACAATGGGAGTGGGAGTATCTGCCTCAGTAAATACTGTCACATTCACAACTTTATAGCTTTCAAGAAGCAGGAGCTAACAAGAACCAAGAAAGCTTCCAGATTTTCAGCAGTGTTCTTCCCTTCCCTCCACCAGGAAATAAATAAACTTGCTCATGAACAAATAACATGATCCTTAGAGAAAGAGGTTCATTAAAGTAGTAGCCAGTAAAGCATCATTTTACTAACAGTGAATCTTTCCCTCCCAGATCAATGAAGGATTACTTAAGTGCCAGAAGCCATCGAGGCTGTGATGTTTAGCAAGGCTACTCATAAGCTCTGACAATCCAGCACGGCAGGTTGTCAGGAGGATGGAAATTCCACACTCAGTTTACCCTATGTGACTCTTTTTACAGTGACATTCACTTGTATTGAAATTATTGCAATCAATATTCTTATTTGGCTCAAAGGAGACACAGAAAAACAATATAGGTTCATGGCAAGAACAATCACAGCCACAGACTACCCGCTATCCCAAAATAAACCCCTGTACAACCCCCTAGAGTACAGACATTTCCCCTAGAATCAGCCCAGCAAAAAAACAGCAGTTAGTGAGTTAATGCAAGTTTCTAAAACCCCAGCAAGAAAATGCCTGGCCTGAGTTTGTTCCCAAACTCCCACAGACCAAAGAAACAGTGAAGCACAAGGAAAATAAGGGAATGACAAATTAGCACAGAATCACCCTAACAGAACTGCATTCTTATTAACCCTATCGCAGAAAGAACAGCATGGGATCAAAATTTGGACCAGACTGATATTATTGTATCTTATTAGATGTAATCAACTACCATAACTATCTCCTTGATTTATGATGGGAATGAATAGTATAATGTAATTATATACATGATATAATTAGTTAAAATATAGTTAACTATTATGCTTAGCTAGGAACTGATGTTCTAGTACCTTATGGATGGCTGAAAAGAATAAGTTCCAACTAAGCCAGGCCATAATGAATAATTCTTGACAAGCTTCCTTCTTTGTTTAACCACAGTAAGATAATTAGTTAATGCCAATCTTGTGATGTTTCAAAAGTTAATATGTGATTTTGAAAGTATGGGAAAATCAAAACCTGTATGAGATCATAAAGAAAAAAGGGTATAAAAATTAAAACCAGCAGATGGCACAAGAAGAAACAGCCTCTGCAATTTGACTTGAACTCTGGCTCGTTTTCACTCCTTTCTTCGCTACACCATCCCACCTCCAGAGACCTCTTCGCTGCACACACAGCGACATTTATACACTTTATTTCTAGGTGCTGGCAAAAAACTTTGTTTTTTTTTTCTAAAATTAACCTGCTTATGATTTTTATGATACCATCATATTCTACCATAATCATATGTTATAACTTGCTTAACCATTCTCCAATTGATGAGCATCTGTTTAATACCTAGATCTTTGCCATATCAAGGAGAGCTGCTACCAATACTATTGAAACTCCTCAATATCATGATGGTATTCACAAGATAAGTCAATTACATGGTAGTTTTTTACCTTCTACTTACTTCCCAGCTCCTTTGGACTCAGGCTATTCCTCATACTTGAAATATCCTCCCTCCTTATCTCTGCCTACTTCCTTCCCTGACTTCCTTCAAGTCTCAACAAAAATGTTACCTTGTTCTGGAAGTTTTTCACAACCCCATTTATATCTAATGCCTTTCCTCTTTTAAATATTTCCTATTTATCTTAAACATGGTTTGTACATATTTGTTTGCTTGTTGTCTCTCCCATTTGATTATGAATTATTTGAGTATAGGGGATATCTTTTTCCTCTTTTTGCATGCTCAGCACTTTGCACAATGCTTTGCATATTGTAGGCATTTAATGAAACTTTTTTGACTGACCCAAGTGAAAACATTTTCAGTTTTGAGATCAGTTTTCCTGTCTTCTCCTGTACTTTTGTGTTTATGGATTCTACTAATACAGTCTACCTTTATCCCTAGGAAAAATAAATATTTATTTAGTACTTCCCTACTTTCCTTGGGCAAATGGGGGACTACAAATGTGAAATGATAAACTCACTGTGAAGCATGGTTGTTTATATTTAGTTTTTGATTAATTAGTTTTCTTTGTGAAAATGGAAGATTGATTAGGTGATGAGGGTACCTATATGGAAATGATTATGAATAACAATGACTGAACAACAACAAAAGGCTTTTTTGCAACATGGTATGCATACAAGCATAATATTTGGCATTAAAAGATCTAAAATGATTTTCATTTGGCCCCTCTGTGTAGAGTATATATAAGATGCCATGGACATAAATTAGGCAGAATATCAAAGTATTTAGGCATTATAAACTGTGTTAATATTAGGAATACTTAGATTGGAAAAAAATCAAGAATGATTGCTTAAATTTTGCCCCATTTGCTTTTTAATTTGTTTTGGAGAAAATATAAATTCTTTTGTTACTCTGATATATTTACCCATTAAAAATAAACTTTTTATGTTTTTCAATTTTGCTAACCAAATATTCAACCAAAATTTGGTAAACATTTTTTAATCTATTATCTACAAAGCACTTTGCTAGCTGCTGATAGAGCTAGAAAGATAGAGAACCCATAATCTTTCTCTTCATGGTGTTTGAAGGTATTCGACACAAGAATATTAATTAAAAATAGAATAAGGAAGATACTTAAAACAAAAAAAGCTAGCCATTGCCATAGAAAAAATGATGGATTCAGAATGCAGACTGAAACATACAATTATTTGCTTTTATTCAATGATGTTTTATTTTCCCAATGCAATGTAATAATAATTTTCAACATACCTTTTCCAAAATTATAAGATCCAAACCATCCCCTTTCTGTCCCTCTTCCCACTCCACTCGGGGATGGTAAACAATTTGATCAGAGACCTACATGTATTATCCTGGAAAAAAAAACACTCCTCTATTGGTCTTTGTTGTAAGAGCACACCCATAAAAAAATTCTAAAATAAAATCTTAAATTAACTTAGTCAAAGATAGCATGCTTTGATCTGCATCTGACATGAAGAGTTCTTTCTATGGAGGTAGAAAGAATTCTTTGTCATAAATCCTTTTGAATTGTCCTTGATTAATGTATTGCTGAGAGTAGCTAAATCTTTTAGAGTTGATCATAATACAATATTGCTGTTTCTGTTCTCCCTCTCCTGCTTATTTCACTCTGCATCAGGTCATGTAGGTCTTTCCAGCTTTTTCTGAAATCATCCTGATAATCATTTCATATAGCATAATAATATTCCATTGCCAACATATACCACATATTTTTAGCCATTCCCTAACAGATGGACAACCTCTCAATTTCCAATTTTTTCTACCAGAAAAAAGCTTCTCTAAATATTTTTGTACAATTAGGTTCTTTCCCTTTTTATGCAACTTTACTAAAATTATTAATTCTTTCAATTAGTTTTTACTTGATTCTCTATAATTATAAGCATACCATGTTATCATCTGCAACAAATGATAATTTTTCTTCACTGTCTCCTTTAATTCCTCAATTTTCCCTTTACTAAAGCTAACATATCTAGTATGATATTAAATAGTGGTGATAATGGGCATTCTTGTTTCACCTCTTATCTTATTGGAAAGGCTTCTAACTTATCTTCCTGATGGTTTTAGATAGACACTACTTATCATTTTAGGGATTGGCCTATTTATTCCTATGCTTTCTACTGTTTTTAATAGGAATGGGTAGTTTATTTTGTCAAAGACTTTTTTCTGCATCTATTGAGATAATCAAGTGATTTATGTTAGTTTGGTAATTAATATGACCGGTTTTGCTGCTAGTGTTCCTAATATTAAACCAGCCCTGCATTTCCAGTATAAATCTTACCTGGTCATAGTGAATGATCCTTGTGATAAATTGCTAGAGTCTCTTTGCTAGTATTTTATTTATTTATTGTTCATTTATATTCATTAATGATGAAATACAATTCTTTACCTTAATTTCCTTCATGAATTTTTCTCTAGTGCAAGTAATATGTATCTTCTTTCACAACATGATGAACAGGGAAATATATATTGTAGGATAACATATGTGCAATTTATAACATATTATCTGCCTTGCTTGGGGGTGGGCAGATGAATGGGATAGAAGGAAAGGACATAGATTTCAAAATGCCAGAAAACATTGTGTTAATGGAATTAGCTCACGCCCATTCATAGTTAAAACTCTAGCCACCAGAGATAATGTCATCCCCACCTCCCTTAGTGGGGAGAGGAGATGAGTTACCCACACTTGACAATAAGTAACAAATCAAGAATAAGGGACTGCCGTTTGGGCAGTCCAAAACAGTGTTGAGGCTGCCATTTGTCCACTTGAATTAGAGGTGGACCTCCAGGAAGTGACAAAAGCTGCTATCTTTCAAATATGATGGTAACTTCCTCTTGAGTTTGTTCCTGCTTTGAACTTAGTGCTGAAGGATCTCTGCTGAGACCTCAGGTGGCTTTCCCTCTGAATTGTCACATGGGTAAGTTAGGCTTACTTCCTTGCACTTCTCTTGGTGTTTCTAGAGTCTCTACCCTAAGGGAGGCTTCTTTACCTCTCAAATTGTCTAAGGCCTTGCGTCTAGTAGCCTTGTTTTATTAGCCTCTAGATTCTCACTCTCACCTGGCCCAGACCTCAGGTGGTCAGGATCAGAATTTCTCTCTCTCTATTTCCCTACCTTCAACTTTCCTAATTGTAAATAAACTTCTATAAAAGGTATCCTGACTTTGGTCTATTTTAATTGTGGAATCAAGCTAATTGATTCCTGGTGGCCACACCTTAAATATAAATATCTAAATTCCCTTCTTACAACATTTAAAATTGTATATACATACTAGGAGATAAGTTTGAGGAATAAGTGATGTTCAGCTCACTCAGGCCCTCTAAACATACAAAAATAGAAAATAGAGCACCTCAAAGCAAAGGAAAGCAGGAGAGATCTGACATACTGAAGTGAAAAGGGAGAGCAACCCAGTGGATGTGACATTGGACCAGCCTCAGTCCAAAATGCTTCTGCCCAACCTGAGAAAATGAGACAGTAAGTGGGGATGGGGGATTAAGGAAAATAAGTACCTCTATGCTTGAGGCAATGAAACAAGAGAGTGGAGGAGATGTAGAATACTAGTTTACCTTCTTCCACATGGTCTGAGGTAATAAAAAGGGCAGAACAGAACAGGGAGCAGTTCAAAGCCAAGGCAGAGTGAGGGAATCCAACCTGCATCCACATGACCTGAGGAGGGAAGGAGACAACAAGAAAACTGTCAACAGATGTAGCAAAATCCAGCTGTATAAAATAGCTACAAGCCTATCCACAAGATGCAAGCAGGAATACCAGCTCAAAGTTAACTCTGAGAGACTGAAAGACTGGCCCACCTACCTGTAAGCATAGGATCAGGCTATGCTACAAGCTGAGAACAATGTTCCCTCTATCCCAGGAATAGAGCAGAATCTCTACAGATAGGCAAGGTAAGAAGAGGAAAAACTAAAAACTAAAAAAACAAAAAACAAAATTAGAAAGAGAAAGGAAAAAAAACCCTAACCTTAGAAAATTACTTTATTGACAGGGAAGATCAAAATATAAGTTCAGAAGAATACAAGAGCAAAAACTAAACATGTGAAGCATCAAATAAAAAGAAAGAAAGGATGGAGGCTTCAAAATAATTATTTGAAGAACTTGAAAAGAAAATTTAAAAGTAAATAATAAAATAAATGATAGAAAAATTCAACAACTTGGAAATTAAAATGGACCACATGTTTTTGTACAAAGAAAACCAGCTTAACCAGGATTAGAAGGGAAACAACACATATGATTTATCACTTATTTATTTGGGAACATATTTTGGAGGTTTGGTTTTATAAGATTATTTATTTACAAAAATGAATGATATGGAAATATATTTTGCATGATAATACACATATAACCCAGACTGAATTGCTTGTCAGCTTCAGGAGGGATGAAAGAAGAAGGGAGAGAGACAATATGGATCATGCAACTTCAGAAAACGTATGTGGAAAATTGTAATTAAAATAAGAATTTAAATAAAATAAAGATTGGCAGAAAAAGAAGGGAAACATCAAAATGGAAGAAAAATTATAGCAATTGTCTGACAAAGACATCATTTCTCAAATACATAGAGAGATGAGTCAAATTCTTAAGAATACAAAGTATTCTTTCTTGATAAATGGTCAAAGGATATCAACAGGCTCCTCTCAGATGAAGGAATTAAAACTATATATAGTCACATGAAAAAATGTCCCAAATCATGGTTCTTAACTGAAATGCAAATCAAAACACTGAAATATCACCTCATACCTATCATATTGGCTAATATGTCCAGAAAGGAAAATGATAAATATTAGAGGGGATATGGAAAAATTAGGAAACTAAAACACTATTTGTAGAACCAAGAGAGGACACAACCATTTAGAAGAGCAATATGGAACCACCCCCAAAGTGTCATAATATACCCTTTGACCTCTGTTGGATCTTTTTCACAAAGAGACCAGAGATACAAGAAAGGAGCTTATTTTTACAAAAATATTTTTGCAGCCCTTTTTGTTACTAGCAAAGAAATAGAAACTGAGGGAATATCCATTAATTAGAAAATGGCTAAAAAGTTGTGGTATTTGGTTGTAATGGAATACTATTGTGCCATAATAAATGATGAACAGGATGAATTCAGAAAAACTTGGAAAGACTGATATGAACTGATGCAAATTGAATTGAGAAAAAACAGATGTACTCTATTTCAGTAACAGAAATATTGTATAATAATAAACTTTAGAGGACTTTTATTCATATTATCAACAAAATAATATTCTGAGATAGCCCCAAGGGAAACATGTTAAAAAAAAAAAGGTATCCAGAGCCAAAGAATTGTTGGACTCTGATTGTAGATCAAATCATCCCATCTTTCACTTTATTTCCTTCATGAGCTTGTTTTTTATTACATATGTAGTATTTGTCTCCTGTCATGGTATGGAGAATATGAGTATATATGTTAAATAAAAGCAGGGGTCAAACCTATATTAGCCTATGTACTACCAAAGTCAGGGAGGAAGGAATAGACCTGAATTTAAAAAAATAACAGAAAACAATTTTCAAAAATTGTTTCTATAAGCAATTATACACACACACACACACACACACACACATATTTATGTTGCTTTACACTTTATATCAATATTGTTATTTTTAAAAATGATAAAGGCTGATATTATGAGGAAAACTAATATTTTATTTAGGTTCATGTTGATAGAATAAAATCAACCATGGGCCTGTAAAAATTTCAAATTGCCACCTCAGCCATTACATTCAGTATCTTCCCTAATCTTTTCTACGTCCCCCAGAGAGCACACTCAGTTAGCAAAAAGAGCCCGTTTCCAATGACCCCAGAAGTCTTATGTCATTTTCTTACATCATCACACTTCCTATCTGCCTCCATTTTTATAAGAGGAATCATGGGAAATGTAGTTTCCAAAGTCCCCCAAAAGTCCACAGGAAGGGGGCAGCTGGGTAGCTCAGTGGATTGAGAGCCAGGCCTAGAGACGGGAGGTCCTAGGTTCAAATCCGGCCTCAGACACTTCCCAGCTGTGTGATCCTGGGCAAGTCACTTGACCCCCATTGCCTACCCTTACCACTCTTCCACCTATAAGTCAATACACAGAAGTTAAGGGTTTAAAATAAAAAAAAAAAAAAAAAAAAAAAAAAAAAAAGTCCACAGGAAGTTTGTCATATATCTAGATATCTTAAGGCTCAGATGAGCTCAAATACCTCTGCATGAAACCCCAGAACTTATTTAAATAACACATTTCCCCCCTGAGATCTGGTAAAAAAGACTGGTCTTTTTTAGTGGATCTTCTAAATGTAGTCAACTTCTAAATTACAGAAAATTGGGGATAAAAGAAAGGATGATAAAAACTAGCCACATTGACAAAAAGCCAATATGGGTCAGTCCCCTATTGGCATAAGAGTGTACACATTCAAAACAAATAAATTCAACTCATTCAACTCCCCATAGTTCAAATCAACTGCACCCCAGAGTTCAATTTTGGATCTTCATGATGCTGTGAAGGTTTTTCAGGCATCTTCATGGTGTCTTCACCAAACAGATTCATTGCCTGGATTCTGGGGAGATGGCAAAATTCTTATCCTGAAATTACTCTCAAAAGAATTTAAACTTTACATTATAGATTATAAAACACATATTTTCTTCTAAGAATAATACATTACCCCCCCTGAAATTACTCCTAAACGATTTAAATATATATATATGTATGTATATTACATTATCAATTATAATACAGACATTATGATATTTAAAACTTAACACCCCCTGAGGAAAATTCTAAATAACATATTTCTCCTCTGAAAAGGATACTTCAGGTCAACTAAGAATGCATGGCTGAGTCACAGAGTTGTATGAAATCGATTGGCAAAAGAAATAATTAAAAAATCAAAATCAAAATTAAAGAGGAAAAATTAAGTTGTGAATGAAATGTAAGATGTGCAAACATGTAAAGAAAAAATGAACTTATAACAGGCCTTTGAATCAAGGCCCAATTAAAAGTGATTTAAGCAGTTTGCCATTACCCATTCAGGGCCAGGACTACAGTAAATTGCCATTTTATATATAAGAAAAATAAGGGAAACATCTTTCCCTGGTCTGATTTGCCTGTACCTTCTCAGGGAAAGAGCCATAATGATATCCAATCTTAGGTGCTTTACCAGGAATTTAAGTTAAGGGGAAGTCTCTTCTTCTAAAGTGTTAGAAAAATCTGTGACTTCAAAACTCAAACCCCAGTTTCAAGCCCTTCAGTATTGGCATAGAACTTCCTCAATCCACATTCTGCATGGCCTTTTGCTCCTTGGCACTTTGCAGATTCTCAGTCAGTCTCCATGACCTTGTGGCTCTTTTTAGCACTTCTCCTGGAATCAGACAGAGAGACATTAAATCACAGTCCTACCATATTTATCAATAATTAGCAGGTTACCATAGTCCCAGGCTTTTTCAGGTATGCATTAATAATATAGCAAATATATACTTGCATTAAGCTTATATCACTGTAAAATAAAAAAAAAGATTAACACAAAATGAGAAAAAAGGAAAAAATCAATTGCTCTAATTAAAAAATTTAAAAGGAAAAGCAATAAGGAAATTAAAAATAAATTCAGGGAAAAATACAATGCTCTCAAGGATAAAAAAAATGGGAAAAGTACAAATATTGCATTGCACATGTAAGGAAGAAAAATAAAAGAATATTTTAAAAATCAAATATATATATATATATATATATATATATATATCTTAGAACTAGTGAAAGGTGATTCATTTCTTGTTAAGCCTTTGCATGAGCTGTGAGTGTAAATGTATTTTACAAAATAGCAGATTCACAATGCACATTGAAATAAAGTACCATAATTTCTAATAACACATTTTAAAACAATAACAAACTCATTATTATAATAACTTGCTATGATGTCTAAAAAATTGTATGCTTGTTACAAATTCAACAGGCATAGTAAACCTTGGCTGTTACTGCCTCCATAACAATTGTGGGGGAGAGCCTAAAAAGAAATCTGATTTTTTTAAAAAAAACCTTCTGCGTCTAAATTATCCTTAAGAATTCTAGATCCTTCTGATAAAAGCAGGCTAAAACAGAGACTAACATCACACAGACAGAAGCTCTTCTGGCTTCCTGCTCAAAAATAAATAAATAATAAATAAGTAAATGAATGAATGAATAAATAAATAAATAAATATATGACAACCATTCTTCACAATAAAATATATAAAACCTTATCATTTAAGACAACAATTCTTTAAAATAAATATATAAAAACCTTATCATTTATACAGAAGGGATTAGGATCTCAAGTCAATTTTAAAGACCTCTCACAAAATTAAAATTTAAATTCTCAAGGCATCAAAATCTCCAAGGTTGTACATAATAATCAAGATAGAATAAAAACTTATGACATGTGCTCCTATAGTTGAGATGGCAAATCCTGTATACATAAAGCAATTTACAATTTTAAAATGTGTAAGATGTTCATAAATGGTACAGAAAATAGCATTGTTTTGATACAGTAAAAAATGAAACCTTAAATGAATTAGGAAATACAATATGAGTAACAGATAACAAGCTATGCAGTCAAAAAAAAACAAAGCATTTTACCAGTTCTAATAGATTTGTTCACTATTTGGGAGTTAAAGTAAAATCATGAACAGAATTAATCTAGCAGCCAAAACTTCATTAGCTTAAACTGATTCAGTGCAACAGAAAATCAACAAAAACTGATAAAATTAATTCACAAAAGTAATCAGCAAAGTACAGTAAGAAACAGAGTCTTTTTAAAACAGAAATAAAACTCATTTAGTTCTGAGGTTTTAAAATCCACCTCTGGTCTGATTCAAGGTCTTTGCAATCAAGCTCTGCTCTGAGCTCAAGTTCAAGTCTTAGGCAAGCTTAGTAGTATGTATGGGGGTGAATTTTCCTCTTAGTTTCAGTTTAATATTTGCAAGAAAGTTTGAAATAGGCCATGAGGCCCAATTGAAGAGTAAATGCTAGCTGAGCTAGGGAAAAGCTCAGGTTTGGAGATCCATGTGGGGGAGGGGTGCCTAAAGAACCACATGGAGGGCAATATTTGGGGTAAAAGCTTCTTTCAGGTTAAAATTCATTAAAATCTCAGACTTCAGGTTAAGATGGCGGCAGAGTAAGGAGCAGTTGCTCGATCTCTCCTAACCAGTGCATACAGGACTCCTCAAGGGGACATAAAAACGAATCCAGACAAAAGAAGGAACCCCACAACAGGGCTCAGCATTGAAGGTACGCAGAATCAGGGCATTTACACCTTATAAAGGGGTGTAACAACTCTCACTAAAACACAAGATGAAGCCCCTCTCCCACCCCCACACCACACACCTCCCACAACGCCAAGGCCAACTCACAAGAGTGAAAACAGG
>NC_058130.1:368174530-368221103 GCF_016433145.1 Gracilinanus agilis
GGAGGTCCTAGGTTCAAATCCGGCCTCAGACACTTCCCAGCTGTGTGACCCTGGGCAAGTCACTTGACCCCCATTGCCTACCCTTACCAATCTTCCACCTATAAGTCAATGCACAGAAGTTAAGGGTTTAAAAAAAAAAAATCTAAAAAAAAAAAAAAAAAAGACAGGGAAGGTCATTACATCCTGATTAAAGGCAGTATAAACAATGAGAAAATAACACTGCTCAATATATATATATGCACCAAGTGGCATAGCATCCAAATTCATGAAGGAGAAACTGGCAGAGCTCAAGAAGGAAATAGATAGTAAAACCATAATAGTGGGAGATCTAAATTTTCCTCTTTTAGATCTAGCTAAATCAAACCGAAAAATAAATAAGAAAGAGGTAAGAGATATGAATGAAGTCCTAGAAAAATTAGATTTAATTGATATGTAGAGAAAAATAAATAGGGACAAAAAGGAATACACCTTCTCTTCAGCTGCACATGGTACATTCACAAAGATTGACCATGTAATAGGACATAGAATCATTGCAAACAAATGCAAAAGAGCAGATATAATAAATGTAACCTTCTCAGATCATAATGCAATAAAAATAATAATTAGTAAGGACACACAGACAGGCAAATCAAGAACCAATTGGAAATTAAACAATATCATTCTCCAAAACCAATTTGTGAAAGAAGAAATCATAGAAACAATCAAAAATTTCATTGAAGAGAATGACAATGATGAGACACCCTACCAAACTCTGTGGGATACAGCCAAGGCAGTACTCAGAGGGAAATTTATATCCTTGAATACATATATTAACAAATTAAGGAGGGCAGCAGAGATTAATGAATTGGGTATGCAACTCAAAAAATTAGAAAGCAAACAAATTAAAAAACTTCAGATGAAAACTAAATTAGAAATACTAAAAATTAAGGGAGAAATTAATAAAATCGAAAGTAAAAGAACTACTGAATTAATAAATAAGACTAGAAGCTGGTACTTTGAAAAAACAGATAAAATACACAAAGGACTGGTCAATGTAATAAGAAAAAGGAAAGAAGAAATCCAAATTGACAGTATCAAAGATGAAAAGGGAGACCTTACCTCTAATGATAGGGAAATTAAGGCAATCATTAAAAACTATTTTGCCCAATTATATCGCAACAAATATAACAATTTAGGAGATATGGATGAATATCTACAAAAATATAAATTGCCTAGATTAACAGCAGAAGAAATAGTGTACCTAAATAATCCCATATCAAAAAAAGAAATTGAACAAGCCATCAAAGAACTCCCTAAGAAAAAATCACCAGGACCTGATGGATTCACAAGTGAATTCTATCAGACATTCAAAGAGCAACTAATCTCAATAATATACAAATTATTTGATATAAGCAAAGAAGGAGTCCTACCAAATTCCTTTTATCACACAAATATGGTACTGATCCCAAAGCCAGGTAGACCAAAAACAGAGAAAGAAAACTATAGACCAATCTCCCTAATGAACATAGATGCAAAAATCTTAAATAGAATATTAGCAAAGAGACTCCAGCAAGTAATTAGGAAGATCATCCACCATGATCAGGTGGGATTTATACCAGGAATGCAAGGATGGTTCAACATTAGAAAACCATCCACATAATTGACCATATCAACAGTCTAACAAACAAAAATCATATGATTATCTCAATATATGCAGAAAAAGCCTTTGACAAAATACAGCATCCATTTCTATTGAAAACACTGAAAAGTATAGGAATAGAAGGACCCTTCCTAAAAATAATAAACAGTATATACCTAAAACCATCAATTAGCATTATATGCAATGGAGATTAATTAGAAGCCTTCACAATAAGATCAGGAGTGAAACAAGGATGCCCATTATCACCTCTATTATTCAACATAGTACTAGAAACACTAGCAATAGCAATTAGAGAGGAAAAAGAAATTGAAGGTATCAAAATAGGCAATGAGGAGACTAAGCTATTACTCTTTGCAGATGATATGATGGTCTACTTAAAAAATCCTAGAGAATCAACTAAGAAGCTGGTAGAAATAATCAACAACTTTAGCAAAGTTGCAGGATACAAAATAAATGCACATAAATCATCAGCATTTCTATATATTTCAAACACATTAGAGAAGCAGGAGGTAGAAAGAGAAACACCATTTAAAATTACCCTGGACAATATAAAATACTTAGGAATCTATCTACCAAAAAAAAGACAGCCATTATACAATAACAACTACAAAACACTTTCCAAAAAAATAAAACTAGATCTCAACAATTAGAAAACCATTAATTGTTCATGGGTAGGACGAGCTAACATAATAAAAATGAACATTCTATCCAAATTAATTTACCTATTTAGTGCCATACCTATTAAATTACCAAAAAACTTCTTTACTGAATTAGGAAAAACTATAACAAAGTTCATTTGGAATAACAAAAGATCAAGAATATCAAGGGAAATAATGAAAAAAAAATGTGAAGGAAGGGGGCCTAGCAGTACCAGATATTAAACTATACTATAAAGCCAAGTCATCAAAACAATATGGTACTGGCTAAGAGATAGAAGGAAGGATCAGTGGAAAAGACTTGGGGTTAATGACGTCAGCAAGACAGTCTACAATAAACCCAAAGAGCCCAACTTTTGGGACATGAATCCACTATTTGACAAAAACTGCTGGGAAATTTTGAAAACAATATGGGAGAGATTAGGTTTAGACCAACATCTCACACCCTACACCAAGATAAATTCAGAATGGGTGAATGACTTGAATATAAAGAGGGAAACTATAAATAAGTTAAGTGAACACAAAATAGTATACCTGTCAGATCTCTGGGAAAGGAAAGGTTTTAAAACCAAGCAAGATTCAGAGAAAATTACAAAATGTAAATTAAATGGTTTTGATTATATTAAGCTATAAAGCTTTTGTACAAACAAAAATAATGTAGTCAAAATCAGAAGGGAAACAACAAATTGGGAAAAAATCTTTATAACGAAAAACTCTGACAGGGGTCTAATCACTCAAATATACAAGGAGTTAAAGCAATTGTATAAAACATCAAGCCATTCCCCAATTGAAAAATGGGCAAGAGACATGAATAGGCAATTTTCAGGTAAAGAAATCAAAAATATCAATAAGCACATGAGAAAGTGTTCTAAATCTCTAATAATTAGAGAGATGCAAATCAAAACAACTCTGAGGTATCACCTCACACCTAGCAGATTGGCTAAAATAAAAGAAGGGGAGAGTAATGAATGCTGGAGGGGATGTGGCAAAATTGGGACATTAATGCATTGCTGGTAGAGTTGTGAACTGATCCAGCCATTCTGGCTGGCAATTTGGAACTACGCTCAAAGGGCTATAAAAGGCTGCCTACCCTTTGATCCTGCCATACCATTGTTGAGTTTGTACCCCAAAGAGATCATTTATAAACAGACTTGAATGAAAATATTTATAGCTGCGCTTTTTATGGTGGCAAAGAACTGGAACGGGAGGGTATGTCCTTCAATTGGGGAACGGCTGAACAAATTGTGGTATATGCTGGTGATGGAATACTATTGTGCTAAAAGGAATAATAAACTGGAGGAGTTCCAGGC
Organism: Gracilinanus agilis; assembly: GCF_016433145.1. Lineage (NCBI taxonomy): Eukaryota > Metazoa > Chordata > Mammalia > Didelphimorphia > Didelphidae > Gracilinanus > Gracilinanus agilis. Next base: position 368,178,136 of record NC_058130.1, read on the forward strand.
GAACTGGAGAGACCTCCAGGAACTGATGCAGAGCGAAAGGAGCAGAGCCAGAAGAACACTGTACACAGAGACTGATATACTGTGGTAAAATCGAATGTAATGGGCTTCTGTACCAGCAGCAATTCAATGACACAGGACAGCTCTGAGGGATTTATGGTAAAGAATGCTACCCATATTCAGAGGAAGGACTGCAGGAGAGGAACCATAGAAGATAAATAATTGCTTGAATGCATGGGCTGAGGCAGACATGATTGGGGATGTAGACTCGAAACTACCACACCAATACAACTAACAACAATATGGAAATAGGCCCTGAAGAAGGACACATGTTACAACCAATGGAAATGTGCATTGGCCATGGGTAGGGGGAGAGCGGGGGGTGAAGTGGAAAGTAGGGGCATAAAGTATGTAAACAGGTTAAAAATGAATATTAATAAATGTTTAAAAAAAGTCATTAAAGTCTAAAAGGAAACAGTCCTGGTAAAAGTCCCTGGTGCGTGAGATGAGAGAGAAAAGGTCTTTGCATACTTTCCAAGTCTGAAGCTGCAGCAGCTGAAGCAGTCTCTGGGATCAAACTCGAAACGGCTGGGGACTCAGGAGTTGGCAACAGGCAGGAGCAGGAAAAGTGGTGGAGGTCTCAGGAGTCAAAAATAATATCCGAGTGGTCAGTGTTTGATAGGAGCAATTAGCAAAAGTTAAGACCAGGCCCTGGGCACTGGGCAAAAGAACTAGCAGTCCAGCAGCATTTAAAGCCATTTTCCACTTTCCCTGAAAAGCAGCTTTGAAGTTGGGGAGAATAGGGAGAAGAGCAAGAGTGGAAAAAAGCAGGTCTGATGCTGTGGGAAAGTTTCTAAATGCTCTTGGTCCGCTATGTGAAAAATTGAGAGTCACGTTTACCATGTGATTTGCCAAAATGTTGTATTTAAAAATGATAAAGACTGATATGGTGAGGATAACTAATATTTTATTTAGGCCCATGTTGATTGTATAAAATAGACCACTAGCCTGTAAAAATTTCAAATTGCTGCCTCGGCCATTATTACATTCAGTACCTTCCCTAATCTTTTCTACGTCCCCCCAGAGAGTGCACTCAGGTAGCAAAAAAAGCCCACTTCCAATGGCCCCAGGAGTCTTATGTCATTCTCTTACATCATCACACTTCCTGTCTACCTCAATTTTTACAAGAGGAAACATGGGAAATGTAGTTTCCAAAGTCCCCAAAACATCCACAGGAATTTTGTCATATATCTATATATCTTAAGGCTCAAATGAGCCCAAATACCTCTAAATGAAACCCCAGAACTTATTTAAATAACACAATATGAAATCTAGAAAAATGAATTAGATTATAATCATTTTTGAAATGGAATAAAGGGCTTTAGAAAGATAAGAATAAGAGAAGACTTTTGACTTGGGAACCATGTAAGTCCTTTTGGAAGAGGTAGCATTGGAGTCAGGTCTTGAATTATGCACAACTGCCCACCTTTCAGTGGTTGGCACTGTGCCTACAGGGTCTTGATACTTGCTTATTTACTGATTGATTAACTATCTTTTACTCAATTTTATTGACTTCCTTGATATTTATTCTTTTTAAATTTATTTAGGCACTTTTGATCTCCTATTAGATGGTAATTTCCAAAAGTATAGAGATCATTTTATTCTTTAGATTTGTATCTTTAGGTTTGTACTAAAATGGTTTATATCATAATGGTTTATACTATGGTCACTAGAGGCCAGCACTGAACACTCAGTGTGTTGCCCCCTACCTTTTTTCTACTAAGCTGCAGTGCTACCTTTCTGTCACTGGAGGGAAGCACCAAGGACAGCACCAATAATACATAATATATAGCAAAACCAAATAAATAAAAGAATATTTTTTTGCAGTTTAAACTAAATCAATTAATCAATAAAAATTATAAATAAATAAATATACAGAATAAACAAATAAATAAAGAATTGGAGCTAGCTGACTAAATAAATAAATCAATAGAAGCCCCTCAACATGTTTGCTTCTATACAGGAAAACATTTTGGCTTTTGACAAATTGGAAATCTTTATGGTTTCTGAATACCTCCTACTTCTGATGCAGCTAGGGAAACTTATTTTTCTTATCTTCAATATGAATATGCAGAAGGCTGCAAATCACAAAATGCATACCAACATCCAAGCAGCAGTACAAATCCAATTCAACAATTTCAAATACTCTATGCACAATGCAGTGGAAAAGGAGGATTCCAAATTTAGCAAGGCTGTTCTCAAAATATTCAGAGAGGACAGTCCTATTTCTCCTGAAATAGAGAAGCAGACAGATGTAATGAAACTCCTCTCTCATCTTGTACATATTTTGGCCATCCTCCCTCCCCTGCTATTTCTCCTGACTCTCTGTCCTCTCCTGTGCCTTCTCCCAGTCCACAACCAACCAGACTAGACCATACCAGTTCCTACCACTACTTCTGATACAAACACATAAGCAACTCAAAAGATATATACTGCTATGGTAAACATGCAAACACCTCAAAAGACCTGTTTTGCCACAGTAAGCACCAAAATGACTAAAAAGAAAGCAAAACCACACTATGATTCTGAATCATATGATTCTGATTCCCGTGATGGCTTTTTGTCCTTAAGGGAAGTGCCTACATTAGACCAATCTGGGGATGTGATATATTTAACACACCACACTCCCTTCACTCCTCAAGATATCAAAGAATTTTAAAAAGATGTTCCAAATTATAATGATGAACCCACAGCTATAATGATAAGAATGGAAGACATTTTTTTCCAATACAATCCTTCCTATAAGGATGTGGAAAATTACTCCAGATCTTCCTGACAGAGAGAGAAAGAAACAAAATCATCTTTCAAGTAAATAAGGCCTGAGGATGAAATGCAGTACACTGGCCACATAAGGATCCTCATTGGAATTACAATGAATCAGAGGAATATATGCAGTTAAATAATGGTAGGGCTGCAATATTAAAAGCAATGAAAGAATGTGCAGAATGTCCAGACAAATGGACCAAATTTGATTGCCTAACTCAAAATGATGACAAAACTCCCTCTCAGTTTATGGATAGGTTTATTGAATTAGGAGCTCGATATTTGGACTTGGATTTTTCAACAGAGCAAGGCATACCACAAATAAGGCCACAATTTGTAAACAATTCTAGCAGAGTGGCCCAGGATTACTTTAAGATGCATTGTCCCAAATGGCCAGGAATGGATGTGGAAGAATTAAGGAGAATAGCTGTGTATGTCACTAAAGGACATGAAGAGACAGAAGTACAAACTAATGATCTATTGGATACCATACAAAAAGAACTGAAATCATTATGAAATAAAATTAAAAAAGCAGGAAAGATGATATGATGATACTACACCAATACTACCTGCCCCTCTCTGAGAGTCTAATTACCAATCTCTGACTTGCCACTTCTTTAATAAGAAGAGCCACTTAATGATGCATTGCAGGAACCTGTTATAGGCAATTAGGTATAACAATAACTACAACAATTTTAGGAACAGCAATTTCAGGAATAATAATAACTTTAGGAACAACAATAATTGCAGGAACAATAACTATAGGATTCACAATTTCAGGACTGATAATCAGGCACATAACTCACAACAAATGACACCACAACAGTATCTTAAAAATGGAACTCTCCCCTGTACTTCTCAAGATGTTAATGCCCCTCAAGGGGGAGCCCAAGGAACTACAAAAACATTATGAAGGTGTGGGGGGGCTGGGGGGTTAGAGGCACAGGAATCAGAAGATACAGCCTTTGATTTTCCAGATCCTAATATCCCACTGCCTGTTGTCCTTATCCACTGCCCCCCATATTTATTAGCCTCATGTGACACTGAGAGTGGGTGACACTTATTACAATTGTCGCCTGGACACTGGAGCTTCCAGGTTTGTATTGAGGATCACACCTGATTCATCTTGTGTCTCTTTTGGCTTGCTAAAAGTAGTAGGTGTATCTGGAAAACCTCAACAGATCCTAAAACATTCTCCTCACATGGTAAGCATGGGACCCCTAATTGTAGAACATTCATTTTTTAAATGCCTGGATCCCCTATAAATTTGCTTGTAAGAGATCTTTTATTTAAGCTTAGAGCCACAATAACACTGCTCTCTAGACGGCTCTATGTCATTGGAAATACCCGAGGAATCTTTAAATTTGCTCCCTCTACTTACCTAAGAGAGCCAGGAGGTGAATGAGCCTCCCACCTTGGAAATACCTACTGATATTCTTTGGGCCACATCTTCTTCCAATGTAAGCCTACTTAAATCAGCAGTTCCTGTTCAAGTTAAGACAAAAAGAGGTCCAGCTCCTTCCATTCCTCAAAACCCTCTATCAAAAGAAGCAAATGAGAGAATTACCACAGTGATAAATTCATTAATTGAACAAGGGATAATAATTCCTTATAAATATGAATATAATATACCTATTTTACCTGTTAAAAAGCCAAAAATAGGCCCAGATGGAAAAGCCCAATATCGATTTGTCCACGACCTAAGAGCTATAAATAACCATGTCATAAAAAGATATCCTGTGATTTCAAACCCAAACACAATAATTTCTTCTAGCCCCAGCACAGCTATACACTTTACTGTTGTAGATTTGTGCTCTACTTTCTTTTCTATACCTGTGCATGAGGATACCAGGCATATCTTTGCTTTCTTCTGGAAATGTTCTCAATGAACCTGAACTTGATTACCTCAAGGATTCATGGACAAGCCTACATTATTTATGCAATTCTTAAATGCAACTACAGATGCCATCAAATTCAAACACAGCTGTTTAATCCAACTTATGGACAATTTGCTCTTGGCTTCACCAAGTGCTGAAGTGTGTTAGGAGCATAGCAAGCACCTCTTTTTGGAACTATATAAGAGAGGCCAGAAGGTCTCAAAAGACAAAATTCAATGGTATCTCCCCAAGATCCAATATTAAGGTTTCATTTTAAGTGTTAGGCCCCATATTATTTCTCCAAAATGTATTGAAAATATCCAAAAATTAAGTACTCCTACTACAAAAAAGCAATTAGGGACAATTCTTGGAGCAACAGGATTCTGTTGGCAGTGGATCCCCTGCTATGGAAAATCGCAAAACTCCTTGTATCACTTACAAAAACATTCTGTCCCTGAACCACTTAAACTGGAAACAGAACACCTGACAGCTCTTTCAAATTTAAGACAAGCTATCCTGTCTGCCCCTGCTCTAGGTATCCCAAATTATGATAAACCATTTACTTTATATGTCCATGAACACAGAGGGGCTGCTTAAGGTGTTCTGATTCAACTTTTGGGACCTGTTCAATACCCACTAGCCTATTATTCTGTCCAGCTAGATCCAGTAGCTTCAGGAGCACCACCATGTCTTAGAGGAGTAGTTGCAATGGCTCTATTAGTAACTAAATCTGCAGACCTAGTATTAGGATGCCCTCTGACCATAATGAGGTCAAGGCATTATTATTGAGACATGGGACACAGGCATTTACAAATCAAAGAATTACAAAATATGAAATAACCCTCTTGAACAAGGAAAATATCACAATAAAACGCTGTGGAGTTCTTCATTCTGCAACCTTGCTCTCTGATTTGCCAACTTCTAGAGAACCTTTAAATGATTGTACCTCTTTAGTGTCCATTGCTGATAAACCTCACAATGATTTACTGGACATCCCTTTGGACAACCCCGAATTAATATTATTTACAGATAGTTCTTCCTTTATGAGGAATGGAATGTGCTATACAGGAGCTGCAATAGTTACTGAATTTGCCACTCTGTGGTCAGCTTCCTTATCTTCAAATGTAAGTGCACAAGGAGTAGAACTCACAGCTTTAAAACATGCCCGTATTATAGCAAAGGATTAGCAGGCCACAATTTACACTGACTCCCATTATGCATTCGGTATATATCATGCTGTTGGCATGCTATGGCTTCAAAGGGGATTCCTGACATCAGCTGGAAAATGTATTGCCAATGCAAACTTTATTATGGAACTTCTTTCTGCTCTCCAGCTCCCCAAAGCCATAGCTTTTGTTCATTGCTCTGCACATACACGTAGTACTGACTCCAGGGGAAATGATCGAGCAGATGCTGCATCAAAACTAGCAGCCTTAGAAGGACCTGAACTGATTTTCGCACCGATAATCACTGATGATTTAGATCTATCCCTTTCCTATACTGATGAGGAACTGGGACAATGGAAAAAAGAAATTTAAAGTCAAACAACTTAATGTAGTATGGGTATCATCAGACAGCAAATCCCTGCTCCCTAGAAATTTCTACACCCTATGTACAGCTTGCCCTACATGTCAGGCCTTCAATCAACATGCTTTTCATGGCAAAGCCTTTGGTGGACGTTCTATTGCTTATATACCATTTGAGCAAATTGATCTTATCTCTATGCTGAAAGTTAGACAGTATAAATTTTGCCTGGTCATAGTTGATCAGCTGACCAGGTGGCCTGAAGCCTTTCCTACTGCTTGGGCCATAGAGGCCTTTGTTGCCAAAGGCCTCCTAAAAGAAATTATTCCTCGTTCTGGACTTCCAGCACAGATTGATTCAGATAGAGGAACCCATTTTACGCATTTGGGCATTTACTCATTTTGGGGGATAACTCCTAAATTTCATACACCTTATCATCTTATCATCCCCAGAGCTCTGGCCAAGTTGAACACATGAATAAAGAATTTAAAACTATGATTGGCAAATTTTGCATGAAGACTCATCTAAAATGGCCTGAAATTCTCCCTCTGGCTCTATTTTATCTCAGAAGCTGCCCCAGAGGTGATTTACACATCTTACCATTTGAGATGCTATTTGCATACCCACCTATTCAAGCTCAACTATTTACCCCTGCCTGTATTTCATTGTTAGGAGGGGATACAATCATTGGCACATACACAAACAATTACAAACCAAATTATAAGAGCTCCATGATTCTGGAGCTGTTGTTCAGGCAGGCCCCATAGACTTCATGCTTCAAAATTTAAACCCAGGTGATAGCATGTATGTAAAGAACTTCAAACGTACTTGGTCAACCAAACCTGATAAAGATGGACCATTCCAGGTTCTATTGACTATACCAATGGCTATGAAAATTGGGGAGAAGGAGTCATGAATATTCTTGGGTAAGAACCTTTATATTCTATTCCTCCTCAAGTAACATGAATTGCAACATACATATCATATCTTTTTCTCATTGTTGCTGATTATAGAAGATTTATATTTGAATTTTTAGCACATTTTTATAATTGCATGTGCAATTTTTGTATTTGAAGCACATGTTATCTAAATTGAAAGAGTTTTTGATTATTAGATTAGTGTAGGTTTAGTATATCCATTTGTTCTAACTGTAACTGCCTGCCGAAAAGCCTTAGACTACTGAAACTGCCATTGGTATTTAGTTAATATGGGACTTTGCACATATGTATGATTCAAAGAAATGGGATCAACAAAGGAGCACATATTTCACCAATTCAGTGCCAAAGATGCATAGCTATCTATATAGTGCCAAAGAAGCATGTACATATCCTGCATGATGCCAAAAGAGCACACAGGATTGGTAAGACTTCTATGCCAATAATGAACCTAGTGTGAAAATCAATGTTGCGACACTTAACATAAGTTAAGATGTAGGACTCCTTGAACCATACTCCTTGTGAAAATTTATATCAAGTATCTAACAATTGTTTGTTCTGGCTCCATATTCTATCCTTGAGAAGAAATAATGAAAGAAGAAAAGAAGAAATGACTTAACATCAGACCAAATAAACACAAATCTAGTCCTTTTTCCTAAATTTCTTATTATGGTGTTTGACTGTGGTCCTAGCTGGTAAGTGGGTAAGTGCTTGATGTCAAATATGGATTGCTTTGATTGGGCATTATTCAAAGACCTAGTGTGATTTTCTTTTTTTTTTTTCTTATTTAGAATTCTTTTCATATAAATTTTAGAATTGGATGTTTAGAGTTTTTCATCCACTAGTTTTTTGGCCTTTTTGTGCTAAATTTTTGATGAATTTGGTTGGCAGCAATTCATATGCCTCCTGCTTCACCCATATATTCCTCTGTGATTTCAGTGTTTCTTTCTATCCTCCTCAGGGGGGATTGTGTTTTTATTTTATGTGGAGAGTTCAGGTTGTTTTAGGAAAAGAGATTTATTACCTCCTGGAATCTAAATGGAGATGTCCATGGAGACCACATGGAGAATGCATGCTGATCCAGAAGTCTAAGAGAGCAACCAGATGTTCAAAAATTTTTGAACTTTGAGGGATTTTATATTCATTTATCTGGTTTAAAATTCATTTGTCTGGTTTAAAATTCATTTGTTTTGTTAAATTCATCTGTTTTGTTTAAATGCATTTGTTTTATGTATCTATATGTTTAGTTGTGAAAAAAAGAGGACCACCCCCTGAATTTTTTTTGTAAAAAAATTGTTACCATTCTCCCCTTATATTGATGTATATGCCCTTTATTTTATCGTGATTGTAAATTTATTTTTGTTTGTTATGATCCATTAGGGAGACTAGTCTCCCAAAGGATCACAGGGAGGAATGTGGCATTTAAAATTATTGTAAGCCCTGGAAGACTACAACTCCCAGGACTCCGTGCTACAACTTCCCCCGCCACCTCCCACTTCCTTTGTGGGGAGTGTCAGAGAAAGGATAAAAGAGAAAGTTTGGTGCCTTTTTGGGCTCTGCTCTCTGCTCTCTCATGCCTAGAGGCTGGCTAATGCTATCTACCCTGATCTCTCTCAGTACCTTTTCCCCTTTCTATCTACCTCCTAGTTTTCCCTAGACCTTCCCCTTAATAATTTAAATAAAACCTAACTATTCTAAACCCTAAAGTTGATCTCTGATCTTTTATTTGAGTCTCAAAGGGCTCTGGTCAATTTCCCCCTACTGGGGCTGGGGACGCTACCATCCTTTCCCTTCCTCTACCTTCTTCTCTCCTTTCTCCTATCCATCCTTCCTTCCTTCCTCCTATATACCTTCCCTTCACCTCCTCACAACAACATGAAGACATCTTTGAGGTTCCTGACCTATAGAGAAGACTTGCTATTGAAGATTTGATAACATCTTGACATCTCTGATTACAAGAAGTGCCATTTAATGTTTGGGGATTCTGGACTTCTTGGGGAGCAGTTCCCTAAACCCTTCACTCCTTAAATCTTGCCCTATAGTATCCCTCATCTAGAATAACAAACTGAGTAGTTACATAGGCAATAGTATTAGCAGGGAAGCGCCAGTGAAACTCTGTATTGAGACAAATTCAGTCTCTCCAGGGAGAAGGACCTGTTAGGGGGAATAATCTTAGGGTCAACTGCACCCACTGTCCTTCATTATCCTGCACTCATTCCTTTAACCCTATTGTTACATTAAATACTAGAAAAGATCAGATCACATCCAGATACATTTGGGAAACTGTAAGAGGAGGGAGTGCAAGAGCAAAGACAGGCTGTATTCCATCTTAAGCCTGATCACTTGCTGCGAAGAGGGGGGAGGCTTCAGTGAACCTCAGCTTGCAACAATATTGAAGTGGGTTATCACACACTGCACCTTGTGGAGTTACCATTTCTTGAGATCCCCAAGGGCCCTCCCAGAGTTCCCAGATTTTGAAGGGGACCCCTATAAGTCTCACAGTGTTAAGGGGTAGAAGTGAGTGAGAAGAGGATTTCTATACAGAATCCACATTGTTCCCAGCTACATCTCCCTCCTCATAGGACCCCCCTTTATAGAACATGTATATGTATGCATACATATTCTTTAGTGGTCCCATATAGAATTTGGACAACAATTCTATTTCTAAAAGCTACAATAATTTTTTCATTAGTATATTTTCCTAACCCACAGAAATGATTATTAAAGTTCACTATGAGTATTTTAGCACCATTTTTCTTTTTTGTAATTAAGCAAAAATTTTCCTTTATTAATTTATATTCTATACTATTTGGAACAAATAATTTTAATATAATAATATTGCATTTTTGCCTATAATTTCCAGAAGTAAAATGCAGTTTCCATATGTATCCATGTGTTTATATTATTAATTTTAATTTTTGTTTTTCTTGAAAACAATTTGAAACTCCTGAAGGTTTAGAAAATGTATTGCAGTCACCTATTTGTATTCTATGTATGCCATCCTTTTAAGTAAAAGATTAGGTGTTTTTTTCCCCCACTTATCCATCTTTCTACTATCTTGTCTTTCATTTATTTTAAATTTATTCACATGTAAAGTTTATGAGAGTTAGATTTATACTTACTATAATCAAATTTACATGATAAAAATTAGTTTTAATAATATACAGTGGGAAAATAATAGAGGCCTTTTTAAATTAGTGAGATAAAAGATTTTGCCTTTATCTGCTAATATTTGACATAGAAGTACAAATGTTAGCAATAGCACTAAGGGGCAAAGGGTGGAGAATTACAAGTGTAGATAGCCAAAGAGACAAAGCTACACTTGATTATATTTTTGTCTTTCTTATAAAATACTAGAGAACCATCAAAAAATTCGTTGAGAAAATAACCATCACCTTCTTTCCCTCCTTTGTAAAAGCCCTTTTGTGCCTCTTTTATGTGAGATAATTTATTGCATTCTATTTTTCCCTTCCACCTTCTCCCAAGTCATTCCTCTTTCTCATGCCTTAATTTCATTTTTTAGTTATCTCCCTTATCATAGTCAACTCCCACCCTTACCCATTATGTATATTCCTTCTGATTGCCCTAATAATGTTAAAGTTCCTAGGAGTTATAAGTATCAGGATGGAGCCAAGATGGTGGATAAGACATATGGACCCATCTGATCTCTACCAAATTACTCTTAAAATACATAAATTAACTCCTCTAGAGTAGCATAACACACAAAAAGAAAAGGTGAATAATTTTTCTCCTAAAACAATTTAGAAGGCTAGCATTACAGATCTTTTGCACCTTGGTATAGGTGGAGAGCAGAACAACACACTGGGTTAGGGCCCATCATGGCAACAGGCCATAGGCACAAGTTGAAAGAGCAGTAAAGGCTTCCAGAGTTCTTAGCCACAGATGGTAAGGGAGGTAAGACAACTTCTCAGAAAGATATTATATGGGGGGTCCCTTTGCTAGTTCTGGGTGTGACTCTGTTTGTATTAACCATACTCAGATATGGGAAGCAGTTCTGAGAAGCACTATCAGATGGGGAGGATCATCAGCACATGACAGCTTTTGTGGCCACAGGGGATCAGGGGATCCTAGTCACAATCAAAGGCAGAAAAGAGAGCTTGTAGTTACCCAAAGAACAGAGAACAGGCCTAGAGAGTATTAAACATGCCTCTTCTAATAATAAACAGATGGCTCAACCAATGTTAGGGATGGAGGGGAGATAGAGAAAGTCTATATAGTGAGACTCTCTTCTAGCTCTCCCCTCCCACCAATTATACACTCTGATACTTTGAGGGGATGTCACCCCAAACTGGGTGACCTGGATGGTCATGCCACCCTACAGGAGTTGGGGGTGAGGCTTCCCTATAAGATGAGGTATGGGGGAGACCAATATGATTCTTAATGAGGGCAGGGTTCATGCAAGCCTCCCCCGAGGTCAGTCAACTTCATAGTGGGTGGTCTGGCTCCAAGATGGAGACAGCTTGACCAAGCTATAATTCTCCTCCCCCTTGTCTCTCAGGCACTCTGGAAGGCTATCTGACTAATGAATTGTTTTTATTAATATCAATGTAGGGATTGGTGAAAGGGGTGAAGGGCAGAAGGATTTTAGGGTGCCCTCTTCTCTATTTCTATGGGGTCCATCACTCAGGTGGGAACCTTTGGGGTTCCTACTCCTAAGCATCTCCCCTTGCCTCTTCTCCTTCAGTTTCTATTTCTATTTCCTATTTCTATCCTTTTCTATAATTGCAAGTCAAACTGGAAAGGGTCTCTCAGCAAGGTTGGGTAATGGGAGAAGGAGCCTAAAAGATTGCTCTCTAAATTGAGTCCAAACATTTAGATAACTCTATGGTTGAAGTCTTGATGGGTGATAAGCGATGGGATCTTTGACCAGGGAATCAGGGTTTTAATATTCAAAGAAAGATCCTCAGGAAACCCTCAGGACTGGATCTGAGCTGGGGTATCCTCCTTGGAATCTCTCCTCCTTCCTCAGAGAACCTCCGCCAGAAGACTTCCTCCTCTGTAGAATTACCCAGTATTCTCTCTGGTCTCAAATATCACCAACTGTCACCAACTGTCAGCCACTCCTTCTTTAGCTCCTTTTGTCCCCTCCCCCTTGAACAAATTCCATCCTTATACTCTCTTTACATTATAGCACTTTGGAAGAACTGAAAGCAAATAGATTCCCAGAGTCAGCCCTAAAGACAGCTGCACAAAGAGCCTAAGCCTCAGAACAATGCTCCTTACTCTCATTGAAAGATTTCAAATTTGAGAGTTTCATTTAAATGAAAAAAGACTGGAAAATGAGCTAACAACAAAAGAAGTAACTCAACATAAAAAGCTATTTTGGTGACAAGGAAGACCAAAACACAAACTCAAAAGAAGACAACAAAGTCAATACTGCTGCATCTAAAGCCTCTAAAAAATTAGTTGTTCTCTAGCCTAAAAAGAATTAATTGAGGAGCTCAAAAAGAATTTTATAAATTTAATACAAGATATAGAACAAACACTGGGAAAAGAAATGAAAGTGGTACATTAAAATCATGAAAAAGGTCAAGTTTAGTAAAGGAGGCACAAAAAAGACTAAAGAAGTTGATATCTTAAAAAATAGAATACATCAATTAATAAAAGAGGTACAAAATTACAATGAAAAAGAGAACTTAAAAGTAGAACTGTAAAAATAAAAAAAAGATGTACAAAAATGCATTGAAGGGAAGAATTTAAAAGAAAAAATTGGCGATATGGAAAAAGAAATAATTCAAATTCACTTAGGAAAATAACTCTTCACAAAATAAAATTGTCCAAATAGAAAAGGAGATATGAAGTTCACTCAAGAAAATAATTCCTTAAAAATTGGATTTGGGGGGCACCTAGTTACCTCAGTGGATTGAGAGTCAAGCCTAGAGATTAGAGATCCTAGGTTCAAATTTGACCTTAGACACTTCCTAGCTGTATGACCTGAACAAGTCACTTAACGCCCATTACCTAGTCCTTACTGCTCTTCTGCCTTAGAATCAAGAAACACTATTGATTCTAAGGCAAAAGGTAAGGGTTAAAAAAATAAATTCGGGCAAGAGAAAGCTTGAGACATGAGACATGGAATTCCAGGAAATGACCAAAGTAAAAATGAGAAAAATATAAAATATTATAAAATATCTCTTTGGAAAAATAATTAACCTGGAAAATAAATCCAAGAGATATAATCTAAGAATTGTTGGATTACCTGAAATTCATGATAAAAATGCTTACATTGCATCTTTCAAGAAATCATCAAGGAAAACTGTCCTGATGTTCTAGAGCCAGAGGGTAAAATATAAATATAAAGAATCCACCAATTACTTCCTGAAAGTGATTACAAAATAATGACTCCCAGAAATATGATAGCCAAATTCTAGGACTCTCAGGTCAAGAAGTAAATATCATAAGCAGCCAAAGAAGAAGCTATTAAAATATCATTGATCCACAGTCAGGATAATACAAGAATTAGCAGCTTATACATTAAAGAATCGGTACATTTGGAATATGATATTCCACAGGACAAAAATGCTTGGACTTTTACCAAGAATCAATTACTGAGCATAATACTTAAAAGGGAAAATGTATATTTGATGAAGTAGAGGACCTTCAAACATTCCTAATGAAAAGATTAGAGCTGAATGGAAAATTTGACTCTCAAATTAAAAGACTCAAGAGAAGCATAAAAAAGTAACTTTGAAAGAGAAATCAAATGACATTCAATAAGGCTAAACTGTATACACCTTTACTTGAGGAGATAACTCATGTAACTCCAAAGACCTTTATTATTATTAGGACATTTGGAAGGAATATATGCACAAAGACAGAGTGCAAGGGTGTGAGTTAAATATGATGGCACAATATAAAAACATAAAATTAAATCAAGAGAAAGAGGAATATATTGGGAGAAAGGGGAAGGGAAAAATAGAATGGAGAAAATTGTCTCTTATAAAAGAGGCATGAAAGAGCTTTTATAATGGAGAAAAAAGATAGAAGTGTAGAGGAGAGTATGTGAACCTTACTTTCATCAGTATTGGCTCAAAGAGGGAAGAACATACACAATTAATTGAGTATAGAAATCTATCTTGCCCTAAAGGATAGTAATGGGGTAAGAGCATAAAAGAATGGGAAGAATGATTGAAAAGAGGACAAATTGGGGAAGATGGTAGTTAAAAAGTAGATAGGGAGAAATGAGATGGACAGTAAGACAGTAATCATAAGGATGAAAAAAAACTTCTTATAAGTATCTCTAATAAAGGCCTCAGTTTTCAAATATATAGAAAATGAGAAAAATGTATAAGAATACAAATCATTTCCCAATTAAAAAATGGACAAAAGTATGAATATGCAGTCTTCAGACAAAGTAATTAAAGTTTTCTATATTCATACTATAATGGGGAATAACCAGGGAAGTAGACTTAAATATTAAAATGTGGGTCCAGAAGGGTGTGAGGGTGACAGGAGTGTCTGAAGGCAGGACCAAATAAATAGGGAGACTAGGTTTTAACAGTTAAGGAGGTGTCTGTTACTGAAGTGGCAGTTAGGACCAACTGCCACTCTGTAGTATCTAGACTAGGCCTTTGAAAACCAGCAAGTAAAGGCAAGAGTTTTTTTTTTAACACATTTAGTCAGGGACAACTAATATAAAGGATGGGAAGAAGAATAACTACACTCTTCAGACTAAGGGCAAACCCAGGGTCAGGGAAGGGACTTATCTACACTAACTGAGACCTAAGCAAGACAGGGCCCAGAGACTAGCAAAGACTGAAGTGGATATCCTCACAGTAGTGTCCAGCCTCACTCCAATGGTGTTTCTGCTCCTCCAGGACCACCTGCTGTACTCTTCCAGGTGGGTAGATTCTGGTAGCTGACCCAGCCCAAGTTGACCTGCAACTCAGGTTGGGATTAGTAGTCTCTACCAAAATCTCCCACAAGTAGGTGACGGTCTTTCCACAGGATCACTGGTAAACTGGTGTTTCCTAGAGTCAGTTGCAGCTTGCCCCAACCACCATGGAATCTCTCTCAGTGAGCAAGAAGACACTTCCTGCTTCTTCATTCCATCTTGGAATTCTCCAGCCCTTCCTGCTAGGTCCACATAAACTATATAAAAAACTAATAACTAAGTAATCCTCACAACAATACAAAAGTCCTTTTTCACTATTAATTAGAGAAATGCAAATTAAAATAACTCTAAGAAACCACTCCATTTCTATTAGATTGGATATTATGAGAGAAAAGGAAAATTACAACTCTTAAAGGAGATGTAGGAAAATTGAAACATTTACACCCTGTTGGGGGAGTTGTGAACTGAATCAATCTTTGTGGAAAACAATTTGGACCTATGCACAAAGGATTATAAAACAGCATATACTGTTTGACCCAGTAATACCATCATTAGGTTTATATCCCAAAGAAATAAAAAAGTAGAAGAACCTATATTTACAGAAAATATTTAAAGCAGCTCATTTTGTTGGGACAAAGATTTGGAAAGTAAGGTCCTACCCATCAATTAGGAATGATTGAATAAGTTATAAATTTGAATTGTAATGGAATACTAAGAGAGAAGCAGGGAAAACTCAGAAAAATCTGGATAAACTTATATGAATTGAAGGAGGGTGAAATAAACAGAATCAAGAGAACATTGTACCTGGTGACAAGAATACTGTACAATGAGCAACTGAGAAGAATATAGCTATTTTCAGAACCCAATGATCCAAAACGATCCCAAAACAATCATGATAAAAATTGCCTTTCTTTTTCTAGATAAAAAGAACTGATGAAAAATGAATCCATAACAAAGCAAACATTTTTCAATTTTGTTCTTATTTTTTTATTTGAATTTCCTTCCTTTCACAAAAGAAATAATTTGGAAAAATAATTTCCATGATTGCACTCATAAAAACTGTTTTAGAGTTGTTTTTTTTTAACCCTTGTACTTCGGTGTATTGTCTTATAGGTGGAAGATTGGTAAGGGTGGGCAATGGGGGTCAAGTGACTTGCCCAGGGTCACACAGCTGGGAAGTGGCTGAGGCTGGGTTTGAACCTAGGACCTCCTGTCTCTAGGCCTGACTCTCACTCCACTGAGCTACCCAGCTGCCCCTAAAAACTGTTTTAGATTGTTTACCATTTCACCAGAAGTGATAGTGGAAGAGAGATTGGGAAGGAAGGAGAGAATTAGAGACTCATATTCTTTGGAAAATGTTGGAAATTATTTTTACATGTAATATAGGAAAAATTAAATTAAATAAAAATATAGAAAGATCTACATGAAATTATGAAAAGCAAAACAGCTATAGAATTAATGTCTGAACAATAACATTAATATGCAATTCAGAAAAAGAACTGGTAGAAATATGAAATATAATTGACATATCCTTTTCTTTTTTTAGGCAAATGATGCCCTCTCTAGTATAGAGAATGGAGGAAAGAAGAAAGATACCTAGAGATTTTAATGTAATCCACAAAGAAGCAAATCAATAAAAATTGATAAAACAAAAAGAGTAATTTTAAGTTTTATCTTTCCAAGTAGGAATAACACCATATAATATTATTAAATACTTTATGGGTTATTTTTTTCTATTTACTCTTCTATGTTTTTCTTGAGTCTTGTGTTTGAAAATAAAATATTCTGTTCAGCTCTGGTCTTTTTCTTCAAGAATGCTTGAAAGTTCTCTATTTTGTTAAATATTCATTTCTTCCTGGAATGATTATACTTGATTTTGCTAGATAGATCATTCTTAGTCATAATCTTATGCTCCTTTTCTCTCTAAGATGTCATATTCTCAGTCTCAAAATTTTAATTTAGAAGCTGCTAGATCATTTGTTAACCCAAAAATGCCCCCAAGTATTTGTAATGTTTACTTCTGGTTGCTAATAGCTTTCTCCTTTTGATCTGGAAGTTCTGGAAACTAACTACAATATTCCTGGGAACTTTCTTCTTTTATCTCTTTCAGGTGATTGGTGGATTCTTTTGATTTGGATTTTCATTTCTATTTTACTATATAGTCCCTGAATCAAGGCAATTGTTCTAAATAATTTCTTGAAATAGAATGTCAAAGCTCTTTTAATAAATGATGATGATGGCTTTCAGGTAGTCCAATAATTCTTAAATTACATCTCCTCAATCTATTTGTTGTTTTTCCAAATGAGATAATTCACATTTTCTTCTTTTTTTATTCATTTTATTTTATTTTATTGTTTTTTTTTTAAATATTATTGAGTCATTAGCTTCCACTTGCCCGATTCTAATTTTTTCCTGGAATTATTTTTTTCAGTTAACTTCTGTACCTCCTTTTCCATCTGGCCAATTCTATTTTTTAGAAGTTGTGTTATTTTTCAATGATTTTTTTTACATCTTTTTTCTCTTATTTTTTGTGCTTCCTTTATAAAGTTATTGACTTTTTTTCATGACTGTCTTGTATCACTCATTTCTTTCCCCCAATTTTTCCTCTACCTACCTTATTGGGTTTAAAAATATATTTTTGAGTTCTTGCAGGATGTTGTTTAGGACTGACACTAATTCTCATTCTTCTTTGAGGCTTTGTGATTACCTGTTTTGACATGTTAGACCTCTTTTGAGATTTTTTTTCCCTTTCACCAGAGTAATTCTCTATGGTCAGGTTATTTTTTTTATTGGTGTTTGCTCTTTTGGCAGCCTATTTATTGATTCCTAGTGTTAAAGATAGATTTTGTTCTTGAGGCAGAGAGGTACTTGTCTTCAGGTTTTTTGTGCTGTTATTTTTAGAGGTAATTGTGGAGACTCATGTTTTCAGTTTTCCTTAGGTGGAATGATTTAAGAAGAAATGTGGTCACTATTCTCCTGGTGCTCTCCTTTGCTCTGGTCTGTAAGCAACTGCCAACTACCAACATTCCTTTCCAACTGAGGACTGGGAATAGGATCCCCTGATTTCCTGTATTTATGAGGTCATGTGTGCTAGGTCTCTTCCTTGCTAACCATGTCTGTGACTTGGATCCCTGAAATGAACAATGCAGCAAAGTCCTACATTCAGTGCCAGTAGAGTTTTCTCTGAATTTCCTTCTGACAAGTTTTCCTATATTCTTAACTTCTATGGGCTTAAAACTCCATAAGTCACTGACATTAATTCAGTTATCCTGAAGGTGTGTTTTGGCTTGCAGGGTGCCAGCTGCAATAAAGTGTGTTCCATTCTGATCCCAATGAGACAGTCATTTCCTGTCAACATTCTATATTGTCTTGGGAGAGAAAATAAGTTTATACAATCCTTTTTTCAGGTTCTACTCTTCCATATTCATTTTAAAATATTATGTGAAAGTTGTTTATAGGGGAATATGGGAGCACTCAAACAAGTTTCTTGGATCCACCTACCCACCCATTAATATAGGTTTTTCTTGTCATTTTTTTCTTTGTCATCTGGATTTAACTTTAATACTTGATATCTCATACATAATTATTTGTATAGTTTGAGTTGAAATAGTTTGGAAAAATGGCTAATCTCCTATCTTGCTGCTTATATAAAAGTCTTCTTTTTATTTTTGGTACTGAACAATAGCTCTGGATGAGTTTGATGAGTTTCAACTCATATAATCTTTCACTATTATTTACAAGATTTTCATTTTATCTTGATTTCTAAATCCTGGCAATGTTATTTCTCAATAAGTTAAGCATCATGTTTTTTTTCTACAGTGTCATCCTATGTTTTTTATCATTCCCTATCCTTGTTCTATTTTTCTAAAATTTCTAGCTAATTATATTTATAGTTTACTAAAATATAGTCATCCCTCAGTATATTGCAGTTCACTTATTGCAGCTTCACTGTATCACAGTTTTGTTTTGTTTTTTTTTAATACTATATCATGGAGTTTTTGCTATATCACGTGATTTTGAGGATGAATACCATACTGTACACAGTGGGAATTCTTAAGGTAAAAATCTGGGGTTAACTTATATATTTTATCTGGGTTCAGAAGGGTGAGTAGGAGACATGAATGGACAATAGACTGGGACCAAACAAGTTAGGGAAATGGCAGTTTGGGGAATGATGGTTGACAGGAGTGACTGTTGGGCCTTAACTGTCACACTGATTCACCTAGCCAGGGAGTCTGTGAAAACAACAAGTGACAGGGTAAAACAAGGACAAAAGAATTATAAACACAGGGTTTTGATAATAATTGAGGGTCAGGGATAATGGGGAAAGGTCACACTGAATCTAATCACTAGGGACCACACAGGGGCTGGGAGAATGGGTTAAAGCCTACATTGCCCTAATCAGACTATTACAGACTAGAAGGGAAAATGGGTCTCTCACAAAGCTAAGTCCATGTCAGCTCCTCTAGATGGTACAGGAAATGGGTCAGTAAGAAGGTAAATCCAGGAAATGCTAATCAAGCAGCTTGTCTCAGATGGGATGTCCACCACTCCACCTAGATCTTCTTGCTCACTTGATCTTCCCTGGCAGGTCTTCCTTCTCAGTGGTAACCTCACACTCCTTGGGCTCCTCACTGGGCAGGGAAAGGCATTCACATCCTCTCCCTTTCCCAGCTTGACCAGAGTCCCCCCAGGGCCAACAGTTTCCTTCCCTTCATTCTATTTAGAACATTCATGGCTGAGAGTCAAGGTTTTTCCTATAGCCTGCTTGCAAAAATTTGCTTTTCTACTTTTAAAGGGTATACCTATTACAGAATGCAGTATACCACTATGCAAGTTTGCCATTGTGAGATTAAGCATGGTACACTATTGGTCAATTGAATGAAAGGCGACCAACCACAGTGCTTGTTCTGTATCCTGGGTGTTGATTGACTCAGTGACTGTAGCATTGGTTCAGAATCTCCCCTTGTCTTCTTCAAATCAATGTCTTATTGCTGCACATAGTGTTGCTGTGTGGTGGTGTGTTTTTGTGAAGTTTTCAAACAAGTTTAAATTTATCTCATTGTCATTATCTTCATCACAATCAGTGCTACTTCACAGGTACATAATTCATGATCTTCATCATTCAAGTTGTGGTGAAGTACTTCACTAGTAAGAACCCATGTAGAATCTTATGTGTTGTTAAAATTACAAAGATTTAAGAGTATGGAAAGTGTTTAAAAGCATATGAAGTTTTTATAAGAGTGTGGGAAAGGTTAATAAGAGTGTGGAAAAGGTATATAGGAGAGTTGGAAGGGTTTATAAAATCTTAAGCTATATATAAATAATAAAATAAATGCAACACCTCTACTTCATGGATTTACACCTATCACAAGTATCTCTGGAATGTAACTCCCATGATAGGTGAGGAATCACTGTATATAAACTGTAAATAAATAATTTATTTATTTTATCTATTTTGCTCCCCATAATTATAAAATATCTAGTTGTTGTTTTAACTCTTTCATGAATATTTTCTACATGCATCCAGCTCATAAAAATATCTCCCTAAAAAATAGTGTAGTTATGGGGGAGGGAGTCATTTGATTCACTTTTTTTGGCCTTCTATCCATTTCTTATCCTCTAAAGGGAAAGGTTTAGTAATTATGCTTATTTAATCACCTATCTAAACTAAATATTACAGTGTCTTTCAGATAGGAATCCCTAAATCACTGTTTATTTATATATTGTTGAATAATTAGTTAAATTTTAAAGAAATATGAAATCAAGTGGGCCTTGAGGAAGCACTGGGAGTGGGGGTGGGGAAGGATAGTGGAGGTGACATAATTCCAGCTGAGTTATTTGAACTCCTAGAATTTGAAGCTGATAAATTATTACACTCAATATGCCAGAAAATTTGGAAAACTCATGAGTAAGCATCGTAGTGAAAAATACCCAACCCTGAGGAAAGACAATGTGAAAGAATGTTCAAGTTACCAAACAATTGCACTTATTTCACACACCATCAAGATTATGCTTAGATAATGTAATCTAGGTTTCAGTAATATTAACTAAATTTACCAGAAGAGTAGACTGGTTTTTGAAGTGTCGACATTCACTAGATCATGGAGAAATCAAGGGAGTTCCTGAAAAGAAAATCTACTTCTGCTTCATTTGCTTTACTTGAGCCTTTGGCCATGTGTATCAAAACACTATGTAGCAAGTCTTCAAAGACATAGGAGCACCAAGAAATTTATTTTTCCTCTGAGCAAGCTGTAATGCAGGCAAAGTAGCAACTTCATGGAACAGCTGAAAAGGATTACATTATTGGAGTGCAATATTATTGGAAAAGGGATACAACAGGTCTGTTTATTGTCTTTTGCAGAAAATTTGATATAAACTCCCAGGCTGGATAAATAAAAAGTCAGAATTGAGGTTTCTGGGAGAAATATCAATAACCTCTTGTTTGCATATGATACTTCCCTGGTTATGAAAAGTGAAGAAAAATTAAGAAGCCTCTTGATGACATTGACAAAGGAGAGTGTAAAAGCTGGTTTGAAGTTTAACATAAAAAAGGAAGAGGAAATGGAAGCAGAGTCAAATTTTTTATTCTTGGGCTCAAAGATAATTTCTGATGTGCTTGCAGCCATAGGTTTAAAAGAAACTTGCTACTTGGAAAAATGCTATGCCTAATCTGGATAGCATAATAAAAAATAGAGAGATATTATCTTGCAAGAGGTGTCCATATACTCAGTGCCAGAATTTTTTATTTTGTTTTTTTCCAATAGCAATATATGACTTTGGGAGTGGAAATTATAAGGAAATCTTAGTGCCATGGAATCAGCCTTTCAAATTGTGATACTAAATATTTCTGAGAGTACTTTGAACAGCAGGAAGATCAATCAAAACTTAAACAAAATAACTCAAATTATTCCTCAGAAGGTCAAATGATGAAGCCACATAATGAGAAGATTGAATTTATTAGAAAAGACATTGATCATGAGAAAGACTGAAGGCAAAAGAAGGAGATGGCAGAGAATGAGATGGATAGATAGTGTCATGGAAGCAATGAACATGATTGTACAGAATTCAAGAGATAATCAAGGATAGAAGCACTGGGAGTGCTATGTGGTTAGGAAGAGTGGAACCAAACTGAAAGACTCAAGAGCAACAACAACTTTAATATTACATTCTTATTCCAATTCTAATTTATGTGTTGAAAAGTAAGCTCCTTGATAACAGGGACTGTCTTGCTTTCCTCCATTTTTCTTCTTAACACTTAAGTTTTTATGCTCAAAGGGCTTTAAAAGACTGTCTGCCTTTAGATCCATCCACACCACTGCTGCATTTATACCCCAAAGAGATAATAAGGAAAAATACTTGTTCAAAAAATTTATAGCTGCACTCTTTGTGGTGGCAAAAAATTGGAAAATGAGGGGATGCCCTTTGATTGGGGAATGGCTGAACAATTTGTGGTATCTGTTGGTGATGGAGTACTATTGTGCTGAAAGGAATAATGAACTGGAGGAATTCCATGTGAACTGGAATGACCTCCAGGAATTGATGCAGAGTGAAAGAAGTAGAACCAGGAGCAGGAGATACATAGAGATGGATACACTGTGGCACAATTGGATGTAATGGACTTCTCTACTAGCAGCAATGCAATGATTTAGGACAATTCTGAGAAAGAACGCTATCCACATCCAGAGAAAGAACTGTGGGAGTAGAAACACAGAAGAAAAACAATTGCTTGATCTTATGGGTTGAGGGTTGGGGATATGACTGGGGATATAGACTCTAAATGATCACCCCAATGCAAATATTAACAATATAGAAATATATCTTGAACAATGATACATGTAAAATTGCTCATTGGCTATGGGAGGGGGTGTGAGTACAGAAGAGAAAGAACATGAATCATGTAACTATGGCAAAATATTCTTAATTAATTAATGAATTAATTTTTTTATAAAAAACACTTAAGTTTTTACTTCTGTCCTTTTACATAGTAAGTGTTTAGCCAATATTTTGTCATTTATTATTCAT
Organism: Gracilinanus agilis; assembly: GCF_016433145.1. Taxonomy (NCBI): domain Eukaryota; kingdom Metazoa; phylum Chordata; class Mammalia; order Didelphimorphia; family Didelphidae; genus Gracilinanus; species Gracilinanus agilis. The sequence continues at coordinate 368,201,172 of NC_058130.1, forward strand.
TCATTCATTTATTTTAAGTATCCTCCTAGGAAAAATCAAGCATATGGAAAATATGTTTTCTGTTCTATGAGGTATAGTTGCATAGAGCTCAAATACAAACTATGTATTTTGGGAATAGTTGTTACAGATGAATGAGTTGTCCCAGAGTTGAGCAGGAATAGAAAAGTGAGCTATATTGTTTCTGTGTATTTTCAAAATGGTTTAATAATACTGAGCATCTCTTTGAACCAAAGTTTCATATTTTTAATACCAATAGTATTCTTGTGATATTGCATGGCTTTGAGTCATAGAGCATTAAACTCTCCAAAGAACTGAGTATCATCCAAATGGAAATAGAGAGCTCCAAAGTGGATATTAGAAGGCTCTAGAACATATAATTAAGGAGTTAAAGAGAAGTGGCATAAATTGTGTCAAAAATGAAATAGTGAAAAAGATAAATTAACCATGTGGTGAGAACAAGAGATTAAACAGTGGAAAGCATCTGTGATAATATTGTTTTCCTCTTGTTATCAGAAAAGCCTGAGAAAGGTCCTATTATGTTGGATAGGCAACCACTGACTAACTTATGTGGGGTTTGGAAATAAGCTGCCCTTGTTTGGCAGTAATGAAGGGTTGCATGGAGGGATTGACACATCAGAGGTAATATGTACATTGATAAAACTCCAGACCTATTTATATGTGTAACATTGTATTAACACATGAGCTTCTGATTTGTTTTTTTTCCTACAGCAAAACCTTTCAAGACTAACTGGAAGCAAAGTTTCATATTTGCCTCATCAATGCCTTCTTTCACTTATACTCCACTCTATAATGTGACTACTACATTGTGACATGAGAAAAAATAAACTCTTTTTGTTCCTATTCACTCACTTATGAGATTTGGAAAGATGCTGATGATTATCAGATTCATATATTTGTATCTAACTTCTTTCTCAATCTCCATACTCATATCTCCAATTGCCTATTGGAAACCTGAAACTGAATGACTTAAAGACATCTTAAAATCAACATGTCTAAAACTGACTTCATCATTTTTCCTTCCAAGTCATCCTCTCTCCTAACTTTCTAATTACTGTTGAGGGTACCACCATCCTTCCAATTACCCAGGTTTGTCTATCTATCTATCTATCTATCTATCTATCTATCTATCTATCTATCTATTTGTTATTGTTGGTTCCTAACTCTCTCCACATATCCAATCTTTTGACATGTCCTATTGATTTTTTAATTTACATATAAGAGCTAATGTCTCATATTTATGCTGTTTTCTCTTTTCTAATACTGCTGCCACCCTACTTTAGGTCTTCATCATCTATCATATTTGGTCTATTGTTTCTGGACATTCCTGAACAATAGTTTCTTCTTGTTCTTCTTGCCTCAAGTCTCTCTCCAAAACAGATCATTGTCCCCTTAGAGGTCAAAATGATCTTTCTAATGTGCCTCTGTGACCATATCACACACACTCTACCTCACTCCCTCCATAAATTCCACTGGGTATTCTATTGTCTCTATTTCCTTCTTGAACAAACATAAAATTTGTTTGGTATTTAAAGTTCTTCAAATCCTGGCCTCCTTCTTCCATTCCTAGTTATTTAGAGATTATTCTTAGAGATTATTCTTTCTAGTTATTTTCGCTGGCTATCTTTCATACTTGAAATACTTTCCTTTATCATTCTATGATCCCTGACTTTCTTTAAGCCTCAACTCAATTTCCACCTTCTTTAAGAAACCTTGTTTGATAACATTTAAAATTAATGCATTCTGGGGCACCTCGGTGGCTTAATCTCAGGATTGAGAGCCAGGCCTACAGATGGGAAGTCCTAGTTTAAAATGTGGTCTCAGACACTTGCCAGCTGTGTGACCCTGTGCAAGTTGCTTAAACCCCATTGCCTAGCCCTTACCACTCTTCTGCCTTGGAGCCAATACACAGTATTGATTCTAAGACAGAAGGTAAGATTTTTATAAACAAATAAATAAGCAAACAAACAAACAAATAAAGTCAATGCATTCCATTCCCTCTATTGATTATTTCCAATTGATACTATATATATCTTTTATATAATTGTGATATGTTGCCTACTGTAAGAATGTAAGCTCTATAATGGTAAGGGCTGTCTGACTTTTCTTTATATCCACATTCTCTAATACATATAAGACTCTAAATAAATGTTTGTTGATTTGATTCTGCTTGTAGAAATTTTATCCATCCCTGAAGATCAGGCTCAGAATCCCTGAAGATCAAGCAACATTCAGTGAAGTTCTTCACCATCCTCCTCCAAGAAAATGACATCCCCTTCCTAAGAACATTCTTTATATTTTGTAGCTCTTTTTATGACATGTATACTTATTTGAAAATACAAAGTGTGCAATTATCTTACTGTGGCTAATTAGATCACAAGTGTCTAGAGGTCAGACACTGAATTCCAATCTCTTGTCCCCTACAAGGCTCAAAATCTTCTCAGTAGGTGTTCAATAAATAAGATAAATGAATGAGTCTTCAGAATGAAGTAACTTTATTATATTACTTTTTTTCTTCCTCACATCTATAATTTTTAGTCATTAATAATATATTTTTATTTTAAGGTTTGCATATGTACATAAACATATAGGTATGTGCATGTATGTATATACACAAAGAATATATATTTATTTACAGAAGTGTAAATATATTCATACTCTGCATGTGTGTGTATGCCTTCAATTTTGAAACTTGTTTTGAAAAAAAATTTTTTGCATCATATATACATATTAGGAATAGCCTCTAATTCAGAGATATTTAATTATTTTTCACATCATAAGCAAGAGGAAATATTCTCTTTTGAGTTTTATAGTTACTAGTACTAGTAATATAGCTAATAAAGTTTTAATGTCTACAATCCCCTTGCCTGATGTTCAGGCCTGATCTATCAGTCTTGAACTCTTCTTTTGCTGGTTTATTTTCCTGTGAACCACAGATTTCTTGCTCTAATAAAGCATCATTTTCTTAAAATTTTATAGTAATCTAGAAGTAGGAGTTCTGTCTTAAATCTTTAAATATCAGAAGTCAAATTCAAATCGGTACATATGCATTCAAACTGCATAAAAGACCTGAAGTGTGATCCCAGATATTTATATCCCACAGATCATAAAGAGTTTATGGCGAAAATAAAATAAAAAATGACCAGTACCATCCATGAAAGCTTCTAAGCATTTTCAACTTCCTATTCTTTGACCCTGTAAAGCAGAGTGAGAAAATGATTGACTCCCTGCTCTCATATGCCAATAAATTGAACAAATTATATTTTTCAAAACTAACTTCAAATAAATTTATCCTCAAAGCCCAAGAATTTGATTCCAATCATAAAGATTACACTATGTTGATTCAGTCTGCTTTATCACTGAATTGGGAAATGAGATTTTTTTTCTGTCTCTTAAGAACATGTGATTATTTCTGAACACCATTACATTATAATAGTACAATAAAAGCAACCAGCTTATCTTAGAGCCTTTCTTCTCATTAAGAATTTGCTGTATGTTCAATTTTATTTGATCATATTATTAGAAATAGTATAAATTCATTAAATCAATATGATTATTTAGTATCCATTTTATTATAATTAACAATAGACAAAATTTTAAAATCTTCTTATGCTTTTTAGTTATATTTTAACCTTTTGTTTTTAGTCTAAAGAAAAATAAATCCCATGTAATTCTTGAGGAGATAGAACATCTTTAAAGTAACACAGAACATATTAGGAAGTTTCTTAAATATCGGTATCTTTCATGTTGAAACATTGCATAGAGTTTTATTAATAACAGATACATTTATTTTTTTCAAACAAACGAATTTGAACATCAAAGGATGGAACACTGGCAGACTGAATTCTCTGCCATACTAATTTGCACATGCAAATAAAGAGGGGGAAAAATCACACCATAAATTCTCCCACTTATAAATAGAAAGTTAAGTAATTAAGTAATGATTCACAGAATAGCATACTTGTATTCTCGAAATACCTCAGAAAAAGCCTTTGACAGGTCTGTAGTAAGGTATATGAACTATATTGCCACTGAGAAATATTTAGAATGTCTCAGATACTAGAAATGACACAGTCTTTGTGTATGGTATGTCTTCAGCACAATTTAGACCACCATTTGTCCTCAAGTAGGCCTATTTAAAGTATAATTGACTGCCCTAGCAATTATTGTGAATAGCAGCTGTCTGCTGGTGAAAAAGGCATATATATAATGAGGGAGAAAGGATCAAATACAAGCAATAGAAAAGAAAAGCATAAAGAAAATATCTATATGAGGTATTTTAGTCCGGATTTTATTTTTGAAAGGAACAAGGCCTATTAGCCATTTCCAATTAGAGACTATCAAAAAAAATGAATGAAGGTACTCATCTATTTATGAAAAGCAGCTGGGTCTCCCTAAAATATAAAACTAGCAAAAGTTTATTTGTTCTAAAATTGTTCCTGCTTACCACACTTCATTTATTTTCATTAACTATGTTAGGTTTTGTGAAAACCTTTGTTGTATCATGTACCTTCTGCATCATACAAAAACACCTTGCTTTGTTTTTCTCCTAAATAGCTACATAATTAGATGGATTATTTCATGTGTCTGTGCGTGTGTTTGCTGAAGAGAACAAGCCAGATAAATTAGCACTTAGCAGAACTCACAATAGCACATAATATGCCCTTGTGTTTCATATAAAGCTTTATTTGTCATTCACGGCTGGTTGGCAAAACTGACTTTGCTTTTGAAAATGACAGGTGGTACTCTGGTGTGCTCTGTATGGGAAAAAAAGAAAGGGAAATAAAAAGAAAAAAAGAAACAACCTTCACCAAGACAGTTTCTGTCAATAGCTACCATGATTTAGTATTCAATCTTGGGCTTTGGTTTCTTCTAAAGTTTTGTTTCATTTGTATCCTTGATGTCTGGCATCACCAAGTCCATTTAGTCTTGAGGATTTTATACTATGAGTTTCATCCAGGCTACTAAGACTACTCTTTCCTGGAGGCCTGATTATAAGACAGGTGAAGTTCAGTATATTTCAATAAACCTCCACATTCCATGTCAGGAATCAATAGCCCTCCTCCTTTCTTTAGGGGTTATTAAATTGCAGCTGTAACATTAGCCTTCTTTATCTAATTGATTGTCTTTTCACAGGGCTAAGAAAATCAATAGCAGTCAATGGGACTAGCCTGTTTTTACCTAATAGATGTTTTCTCCTAATTGGCTACCCGGGTGGCTTCACCGAGCTCAGTATGTTTTCAGGAGTCCCCAGTATGTTGCAACCCTTGTAAACTATTTTACCCTGTGCAACAGTTATTGATTTTATAATGAAATCTAGAAAAATCAATAGCAATCAGGAATATAGATCAGGATTCCTAGGTATGTTAAGGCAAAGGGCAAACTCACTTTGCTATCACTTCAAACTGTGAGTCAATTAAATGTGTCCTTAAGGTATTACATTTGTAAAAGACTTTGATCAATGTCATAGGACCTTCCTCAAAACCAGAGGACCAAAAGAACCTAATGAAACAGAAAATAAAAAGGGGTTGCAGATTGAGGTGGAAGAAACTTTTCGATAGTTTGTATGTGATTATTCTCTTTGAAAGACAAAACTAATGAGGGCATAGGGAGTGTATAGATATCTCAAATCTAGTAATCAAAGGTAAACCATCTTTCAAAATTTTCAGCTTCAGTTCAAAAGCGCGTGGGTTATGTTAACTTAAGTATACTTTGTCCCCCAGAGTGAATAAGAAAACCTACAACTTCATAAGAAAATGATTGATTTATTTAGTGTGCCACTTTGTTTACTTCCTTCCAAATGAAACAGGAATCCTCATGGTTACCCATGTGGAGTGATCATGAGCATCTTTCACTTTTATTACTCAGACTGCTCTGCAAATTCCATCTCTAAATAGAAGTGGATGCTTTGCTTGACATCTACCACTAGCACTGATTTGCATTTACCACAGAACGTCCTAAAGCAGTTCATTCAACAGCAGCCAGTCTGTGAGATTTAAAAGGAAGCCAAACCCTCCAAAAGGAATACACACTCTTGCTCTGTCCATTTCAGAAGAAAAATAGTCAAGAAAATTCAGGAAATGGTGTGACTTCTTTCATTTTTTCACTCTTCTTTTGCCCCACACTAACCCTATAAAATGCTATAATATTTGGAAAAAGTGATTAGCACTGTGACTGGAACATAACAGGTGAGCAACAGATGCTTAGGAATAGGAAAAAATGGATTGGGAAGAGAGAAGGGACTTGGAATGACTAAAATAGTTGTTTTATTTTGTTTTGATTTGTTTCTTATTCTTATAGGAAGGCAGTGTAAGAAAAAATGGGAAAAGCTTCTCATAAAGAGCAAGGAATTCTCAATTTTCCTCCTGCCTAAGTCATAAATTTGTTGCGGGAACTTGGGCTAGCCATCTCATTTTTGCTGAGATGGTTTCCTCATCTGTAAACTAAGGCAAATGAACTAAATGATCTCTGTCTTTTTTAGCCCCAGGATAATAAATTGTCATATTCTGTTCCTGTTAAAGGAACTGATCTTTAATCCTGTTTGGAACTACAATTTTCACTACAGCCTTGGATATCATTATCCAGGTATACCCCATCTCACCTCTCCCCTTACACTGGCTGACTTTTGTCTCTTTGAATATCAGGGTCCTTTATCCCTAAAATAATAATATAGCAAGAATTAAAGTAAAATCATTGTTTCATTTGGTTTTCACTCTCATCTCCCTCAATATGACACCAAAGTAGACATTGTCATTTCTCACCCTAGAATCATAGACAACAAACCACTTTCATAGCACTTTGCAGATTAGCATGCACCTAGCCTAGTCTTTATCATCCTTCATCCAAATGACATCTGGAAAAAAGTGTCAAGCTATTTAGCATGCACAACCATGATGAGTACAACAGTTTCGTTGACAATGACAATCATCCCTGTATATCTAGAGTTACATTTGTTCCTTCTGGTAACTTAGGAAGTTTGTAGATTTTATTTTTGCTCCCCTTACCCATGCATTTGCCACCAATATTAAAAAGGTAAATTAAATTATAAATCATACATCACTTCCCTATGATTGTATTAATGAGTGATACTTTTATATACTAATTCTAGGGGAGGAGTCCATTATTTAGCTAAGATTATTCCTGTCCTGCTAAGTAATAATAATAAATGAAAATTGAGAAAAAGGATAGCAAGAATCACAACAACAATTGTATGTGATTTCATGTGCTTTCAGTGATACAGAGAAGTCCAAAAAAGGAAATCACCTCTACCAAAGTTTAGCAATATCTACTCAATAACTTATAGTTTTAATGGTGGAAATGTCAGCACAATAAATGTTACTAATATTCATTGAGCATTATATGTATAACACTCCTAGATGCTAAACATAAACAACAAAAAATATGTAAAATCGAAACAAGGGATGTTAGCTTCTAAGAAGTTTTCTATAGCAATTGTAGTTATCGGAACTAGAAAAGATTATGCAGTTGTGATTCTTTCCTGTTCACTGTATCTTATTAAATAAAAATTAATTACTATTTGCATTGGTGCTATAGATAGGGTCATAAATGTATGAAAAATAAAGTCCAGATGATATAGCTATAATAATTCATAGCCTTTTAGAGTTAGAACAACTTTGAGATAACCAAATCAGATCTCATTTTTGGACAAGTAAACTGAGATCACATAGTATAGTGCTTACACTCTAAAAATGCCATCTATTAACTGCTGAATATACACCACCATGTTTGGTACTAGATAATGAATTTCTTGGAAGGAAGAGGGGGAGGGAGAGAAAGAAAGGAAAGAATAAAGGAAGAAAGGAAGTGAGAAGGAAAGAAGGAATAAAATCAGGGAGGGAGGGAGGAAGGGGAAGAGGGAAGGAAGGAAAAAGGGAAGGAAGGAAGGGAGGAGAGAGAGCATCTGGCCCTTAATTTTCAGCAACCTATTCTGCTTTTTCAGTAATAACAGAGTAGACAGCAAAGGGAATGCTAAAATATTTTGTTTTCAGGTGGTTTTAGAAACACTTCTATTCTTACTTTCCTCCAAAGAGGCATTATCCAAATCATCCATGACTGTCCTTCATACAGATCTCTAACCCAAATACTTCAAATAGTTCACCTCAAGGGTACCACCATGCATGTTCAAGACTTTCCCTCTTTTCACCTAGCCTTCTCAGGGTATTAGTAGTATTTTGGCTGTATAGCTGTCATCCCTTACTCTTGCCATACAACCAGCATGCTTTTCCTTTCTATCATAACATTTGTGGATGGTATCCTTTACTCTTGTTCAGAATTCATGTATGTAAATATGATAGTGTGTGTACACACTCATGATAGGCTTCTTTATTGCCCTTCCTATAATTAAAAAAAACAACAACAAAACCCTCCAGATTATTGAATCCTATGTCTTGCTTGATTAGGAGAATATTCATACTACAAGTGTAAGCTTTGTTTTCATGAAATTATGAATCATAAAAGTATCTTTGCAATTTTCCAAAGACAATCTAGCCCACTCTACTTTTCTACTCAAACTGTGGATCCACTGACTAATATGTACTCTCTGTCTCAAATATACACACTGAGAGATAAGATTTATGGGTTGTTATTCAAATATAATTGAAAATAAGGGAATAGATAATCTTCATCCATTTGCTCTTTCTTGTGTAGAAGGTCAGATCAAGTTATTTTGTTATTATAAGCTCCTTTTAGAAAGCTTTGAAGTTTTTTGGGGCTAAGTGGAATAAAAAGTTGCTTTCAAACATAGACATCTAAAGAAATTCACCATCAGTCGATTAAGAAACATTTATTATTAAGTACTCACTTTGTATCCATTTATATAATAAACACCAGAGATAGAAAGAAGAAAATAATACTTGCCCTTAAGGAACTAACATTCTAATTGGAGAGCCAACATGTATGTAACTATTTATAAACAAGATATATATAAAGTAAATGGAAGGTTATCTCAACCATTTAAAGACATGGAGTCAAAATATGGAGAATTATGTATAAGGAACAGTAAGTAGATCAATGTAGCTAGATCTTAAAATGTATGGGAGAGAAAAAACAATAACAAAACAGGGCAGAGTCAAGATGGCAGAATACAGGCAGCAAGTAATCCATTCCCTTCTAATAACCTTTAAAATAACTCCACAAATTAAATTTTTGAGGGAGCCAAGATGGTAGAGTAGAAGCAGGGAAGCTTGAAATCCCCATGAGAATCCTCTCCAACCAACCTTAAAATAATAACACAAAATGAATACAGGAGTGAAAGAACAAAAGAGAGAGTGAAGCAACTTTCATGATGAGAACAATTTGAAAAGTAAATAGAGAACACCTGGTGCACAGGGATGAGAGTGGAACACAGGCAACAGGAGATTACAGAAAAGAACAGCAAGCCCCACACCTACTGTTCTAGGTTCTGAACCAGGGTCCAAGCAAACATCTGGACCCTGAAACCCTGCCTTGGCCAATAGTGTTCCAACCCAATGCACACCCCTTAAAATTCTATGCAAACAGGCAATGAGATCAGGAATTCCAGCAGAGGAGTCCCCAGTTTGATGATTTGAAGGATTCTGGCTCATTCTAGCCAAATCTCAAGTCAGAGCCCCAGGGAAGGGCAGTCTTCTGTGCACTGTATGCCTGACCTGATCAAGCCCAGAGTGAGACCAAAACCTACAGATAAGTCTGAGCCTTAGAATTTGAGCTATTAGCAGTCTCAGGGGGTAATTGAACCAGAAATTGGAGGTGGCTCTCAGAACTCTCAGCCCATAGGCTATCATATCATCTTGGAATAACTGACACTTGCAGAAAACCAGAAATAAGGGCAAGGATATTATCAAGGAAGAAATGAGGTTTAAGAAGGTTCCCTAACCTGGAAAACAGTCTACCTTTAAAAAGGATGGGGAAATGAGTAAACATAAAAAATAAATGCATAAAACAAAAAGCTAACCATATGCATAAACATAAACATAAAATCTAACCATAGAGAATTTTTATGAAGATAAGAGCAAGACACAAACACAGAAGAGGATAGTGAAAACAAAGAAAACATATGCAAAATCCAAAAGAAAAATATGAATTGGACTCACATTCTGAAAGAGCTCAAAGGGGGTTTCAAAAACAATTAAGAGAGACAGAGGAAAAATAGGGAAGAGAAATTAAAGCAATGCAAGAATACGTGGGCCAAATGAAATAAGAGTCTCAAAACCTGATGGAAGAAAGTCATTCCTTAAGAATTAGAATTAGGCACCTAGAAGCTAATGTCTTCATGAGACATCAAGAAAAAAACAAAAAACAAACAAACAAACAAACAAAACAGAAGAAAACTTGGAATATCTCACTGAAAAAAATCTGGAAAATAGATCCAGGAGTGACAATTTAAGAATTATTGGAGTACCTGAAGGATGTGATATGATAAAAAAAAGTCTTGACACCATAATACAATAAATTATCAAAGAAAACTGCCCAGATATTCTTGAATAAGAGAATAAAATAGAAATGGAAAGAATGCACAGTTCACCTCTAGAAAAAATCCTCAAATGGCAACTCACAGGAATATAATAGCTAAATTCACTATCCTGTAAGCCAAACAAAAAATATTGCAAGCAGCCAGATAGAAACAATTCAAATATCACTGCTATAATCAGTCACACAAGACTTAGCAGCGTCTATATTTAAGGATCAAACAGCATGGATATGATACTCCACAAGGTAAAAAATCTATATTTACAACCGAGTATCATCTATCCAGCAAAACTGAGTATGTTCTTTCAGTAGGGAAAATGGTCATTCAAAAAAATGGAAGATTTCCAAGCATTCCTGAGGGAAAGACTAGACCGAAACAGAAAATTAAAAGTACAAATACAAGATCCAAGAGAAACCTTAAAAAGGTTAACAAGAAAGAGAAAATTTAAGAGACTCAATACGGTCAAACTGTATGTATTCTTACATGGAAAGAGGATATTTGTAATTGTTAAAAATTCTTATTGGTAGTAGGGCAGTTAGAAGGAGTGTACTGAGACAGAGGGTGGGAAAGTAAGCTGATTAGGATTATATGATATCCAAAAAATAAATCAAGGGGTAAAAAAGAGGATTGAACAGGGAGAAAAGGGAAGAAAGAGATGGAGCCTAAACCTAAAGAAGTACAAAAAATATTACAGTGGTGGGGAAGATGAGGGTGGTGATGGGCAATGCTTGAACATTATTCTCTTTATAACTGGCTCAGAGAGGGAATAACAACCATACTCACTGAGGTATAGAATCCTATCTTACCCCATAGAAAAGTGGGAGAGGAATAAGTCAAGGGAAGGTGGGGTGGTAATAAGAGGGAGGGAGAAGTCTGGGGAAAGGTAGAGATAAAAAGCAAAACACTGGTGAGAAGGAACAGAGTGAAAGGAAAAAGATTAGGATCATAATTGTTTTTATAATCATAACTGTGAATGTGAATGAGATGAATTCACGCATAAAACAGAAGCAGATAGCAGAATGGACTAAAAACCAAAATCCTTTTGTATGTTGTTTACAAGAAAAACATTTGAGGCAAGGTGACACACATCTTTTAAAGGTAAGGGGCCAGAGCAAAATTTATTGTGCATCATCTAAAGCAGTAATGGGCAAACTATAGCCCGAGTGCCAGATGTGGTCTCCTGAAATATTCTATCAGGCTGCGGGACATTATTCCTAATCTGATGAATACAATGAGTAGGATACAATACAATGAAACTTCAAAAGAGTTGCCTTAGAAACAGACTGACAGATGAGCATTTCCTTTCCTTAGCCCCCTCTTTAAAAAAGTTTGCCCAACGCTGATCTAAAAAATAGCAGGAGTAGTAATCAGGATCTTAAACAAAGCTGAAGCAAAAATAGATCTAAATAAGAGATAAGGAAGGAAATTACAATTTGATAAAAGGTACTATAAACAATGAAATAATATCAATACTAAAAATATATTCACTAACTGGTCTAGGCTCTAAATTTTTTAAAAAACCTTACCTTCTGTCTTAGAATTAATGGTACTAAGGCAAGAGAGTGATAAGGGCTAGGCAATGGGGGTCACACAGTTAAGAAGTTTCGGGCCAGATTTGAAACCAGGACCTTCCGTCTCTGGGCCTGATTCTCAATTCACTGAGTCACCCATCTGCCCCCAGCCTCTAAATTTGTAAAGGAGAAATTAAATTAACTTCAGAAAAATAGGCAGTAAAACTATACTAGCAGGGGACCTCAACTTCTCCCTTTTGGATCTAGATAAGTCAAACAACAACAAAAAACAACAAGAAAAGGAAGTGAATGAAATCTTAGAAAAGTTAGAACTAATAGATCTCTGAAGATCACTGAATGGCAATATTAAGGTATATAGCTTCTGTTCAATGGCTCCTACACAAAAATTGATCTTGTTTTTGGGCATAAAACTTCACAACCAAATGCAGATAAGCAGAAATAATAATTGCATCCTTTTTAGACCATAACACATTAAAATTTTAATCAATACAGCTCCATGGAAACATAAGTAAAAAATTAATTGTAGACTAAATAAATTAATGCTAAAATGATTGTGTCAAGTAACAAATTATAAAAAAATCAATAATTTTATTAATGAGAATGACAACGAGGAGACAACATATCAGAATTTATGGGATACAGCCAAAGCAGCACTTAGGGGAAAATTTATATCTCTAAAAACTTACATCAACACAATAGAAAATGCATATGAATGAATTGGGCATGCAACTAAAAGAAACTAGAGCAAGAACAAAGTAAATATTCTCATTTAAAGATTAAAATGGTAATCCTAAAAATTAAAAAAAGAGATTAATAAAATTGAAAATAAGGGAACCAATGGATGAATAAATAAGACTAGTTTTTGGTTTTATAAAATACACAAAAAATAGAGTGAGTTTTGGTTAATTTTATTTAAAAAGAAAGGAAAGAAGAAAATCAAATAATCAGTATCAAAAATGGAAAGGGAGAATTCACTACCAGTGAAGAGAAAATTAAAGCAATTTTAGGACATATTTTGCCTAATTATATGCCAATAAATCTGACAATTTAAGTGAAATGGATGAATATTTACAAAAATACCAATTGCCCAGATTAGCAAAAGAGGACATAGAATTCTTAAATAATCCTATATCAGAAAAAGAAATTGAACAAGCCATCAATGAATTCACTAAGATAAAGTCCCCAGAGCCTGATGGATTTCCAAGTGAATTCTATCAAATATGTAAAAAAAATCAATCCCATTACTACATAAATTATTTGGGAAAATAGACAGAGAAGGAACCCCACCAAATTCTTTTTTATGAAACAAATATGGTACTGTTACTTAAACAAGGAAGAGCAAAAACAGCAAAAGAAAATTATAGGGCAATTTCATTAGTGAATGCAAAGTAGATGCAAATAATTTGAATAAGGTACTAAGAAGGAGATTACAGAAATATTACACAAGGCTCATTCACTATGACCAGGTGTGATTTATACCAGGAATTCAGGGTTGGTTTAATATTAGGAAAACTAGCAACATAATTGACCATATTAATACCCAAACTAACAGAAAACATATGATTATTTCAGTAGATGCAGTAAAATATTTTCACAAAATGCAACACCCATTTCTATTAAATATATTATAAAGCATAGGGATAAATGGGTTATTCTTTAGAATAATAAGTAGTTTCTACTTAAAACTTTTAGCAAGTTTCATCTGTAATGTGGATAAGTTAGAAACCTTCCCAGTAAGATCACATGTGATGCAGGATGCATATTATCACCACACTTATTTAATATTGAATTAGAAATGCTAGCTTTAGCAATAAAGAAAGAAAAGGAAACTGAAGGAATTAAAGTAATCAATGAGGAAACTAAACAATGACTCTTTACAGATGACATAATGGTTCCTAAAGAATCCTAGAAATTCAACTAAAAACTAGCTGAAATAATTAATAACTTTAGTAAACTTGCAGGATACAAAATAAATTCACATATATCATCAGCATTTCCATATATTACCAATAAAGTCCAGCAGCAAGAGTTAGTAAGAGAAATACAATTTAAAATCATTCTAAACAATATAAAATACCTGGGAATCTCCTTGCCAAGGCAAATATAGGAATTATATGAACACAATTACAAAAGACTTTTCACACAAACAAAGTCAGACCTAAACAATTGGAAAAATATTAATTACTCATGGGTAGGCTGAGCAAATATATTAAAAATGATAATTTTACCTAATTAATTTATTCAGTGCCATACCAGTCAAAATTCCAAATAATTATTTTATGGAACTAGAACGAATAATAACAAAATTCATCTGCACCAAGAAAATCAAGGGAACTAATGAAAAAATGTGAAAGTAGGAAGCCTAGCAGTACTAGTTCTCAAACTACACTATAAAATAACAATCATTAAAACAATCTGGTACTGGCTAAGGAATAGAATGGTAGATCAATAGAGTAGATTAGCTATACAAAATACAGTGGTAAATGATCTTAGCAACCTAGTGTTTGATGAACCAAAGATCCAAGCTTTTGAAATAAGAACTTACTGTTTAACAAAAATTGCTGGGAAAATTGGAAAACAGTATGGCAGAAGCTATAGAAGAATATATCACCAGATAAAGTCATTTTAGATGTAAAGCATGATACCATGACTAAATTAGTGGAATGCCGAATAGTTTACCTGGTAGATCTTTGGAGAAGGGAAGAATTTCTGGACAAGAGATAGTGTTATAAGATGTAAAATGAATAATTTTGATTATATTACATTAAAAAGCTTTTGTACAAACAAAATTAATCTAATCAAGATTAGAAAGGAAAGAACAAACTAGGAAAAATATGTTACAATTGTCTCTGTTAAAAGTTTAAAATCTCAAACTTATAAAACACTATGTAAAATTTATAAGAATACAAGGCATTCCCCAATTGACAAATAGTCAAAGTATATGAACAAGCAGTTTTCAGATTAAGAAATCAAAGCTATCACTAATCATATGAAACAATTTTCTAAATCACTATTGTTAGAGAAATGCAAATCAAAACAATGCTCAAGTAACACCTCATACCTATCAGATTGGTCAATATGGGAGTAAAGGAAAGTAGTAAATGTTAGAGGGGATGTAGCAAAATTGGGACACTAAAGCATTGTTGGTGGAGCTTTGAACTGTTCCAATCATTCTGGAGAACAATCAGGGACTCTACCCAAAGGGCTATAAAACTATTACAAACTTTGATCTGGTAATGCTACTTCTGGATCTGTATACAAAAGAGATAATAAAAAATGGGAAAGAACCTGTTTGTACAAAAATATGTTTATAGTAACTTTTCTTTTGTGGTAGCAAAGAAGTGATATCCATCAATTGGGGAATAGCTGAACAAATTCTGATACAGATTGATAATGGAATATTATTGTGCTATAAGAAATGATAATAAGGCAATTTCAGAAAAAGCTGGAAAGATCTCTGGGAACTGATGCAAAGCAAAATAAGCAGAACTAGGAGAACACTGTGCATGATAACAGCAATATTGGACAATAAGCATCTGTGAAAACTTGGATACTCTCAGCAATGCAATGATATGGGACAATCCTGAAAGATTTATAATGGGGAATACTATCCACCTCTAGAGAAAGAACTGTTGGAGTAGTCATTCACATCAGTGTATTTATGGTTTTATTTTTGGGGTTTTGGTTATGCATGAGTGTGTTCTTACAACAATAACTCATATGGAAATGTATTTTGCATGACATTAAAAAATGAAAAAAAATTAAATTAAAACAAAATAGTCACAATTACTAACTCTGGACTTGTTCCTGGAATAATACTCAAGCTCCATAATGACAGTTTTAGGGCCAAAAGGAACACTAGCACTTGTGACTGCAGAGAAGAAGGGGCCCTTCCTAGGTAAAGCCCAGAGTGAGGATCAAGAGGACAATGACCACACATATCTGACAACTGACGCTAACTTAGAAGCACCTAAAACTTGTAGATCCAGCAAAATTTTCCAGAATTCTTTATGAAATGATCAGAGCTGAAAAAAATTTTCACAGTAAAACACAAGATTGAAGAGACCTATTAAAAGGTAAACATGAAAAAGAAATCATTAGATACTCAATACTAAACTGTTTATATTCTTATACTGGATGATGATTCATATAACTCCTAAGCATTTTATAATTATAGGGAGAGTTAAAAAGAGTCTACCTAGAGAGAGAGAGCATGCATGAGTCATGAGTCAATCATGCTGAGATGATATAAAAAAATTAAAAACTCTTCGATATGACATTTACAGGCCTATACAACAAAACACTGGGGAATGAGCTCTTTATCTAATTCAAAGTGTTTAAACATGTGTGTGTATGTGTGTGTGTGTGTGTGTGTGTGTGTGTGTGTGTGAGAGAGATGGTGCTTTCAGCAACCTGGCATAGCCAATGGACTTCTTCTAATATTGTTTTGAAATGTATAAAATTAAATGTGTAGAACTAAAAAAAGTTACATATAGTTTTAAAATATTTGTTAAAATACAGAAACCCCAAGTTAAGAATGCTGATCTAAAAACAAAAACTAAAATACAAAAAACAAAACAAACCAAAAAATGTAATTAAAAGAAAAATCACCAGAGTTCCATGTAACAAGAATAGTTAACTCAAAGGGAGAAAAGCATCTCCATAATGGAAAGAAGAGAAGGAGGGAAGAGAAAAGACCATCTCTAACTGCTTCCTTCTACGGCATTTGATGCATTAATCCAGTACCTCTAGTCCTTCTGGTTGCCTCTCATTTGTGGATGATACCTTTGTGACTGTGGTTAGTGTCTGAACTTACTCAATTTTTTCTCTCTTTACCTTTGTGCTGCCAAAATTTTCCTGTGCTGAACAGCTCATATTCTATCATCCCTAAAATCCACAAAGATGAGATTGTCAACTCCTTCCTTCCCTCCCACCTAGCTAATCAACATATTAGTCCCTGCGGTTTGAAAAACAGTGTAAAGGAAATTTTGAATGCTTTTTATGTATGAGCTTGCAGTTACTTGTAAAGATCCTGAAATGCAGTGGTTTTTTTCCCCTATCAAATAAACAGCTTTTTGAGAGAAAAAATATAGAATAAAAATTATTTCCAGAAAACTAGGTAAGGTATACTAATAATCTAATGATCATTTGAAGATGAAAAATGGCAGAATGCTAAGATACAAGGAAAAAATAGCAACGATTTATAAAAATCATTTTAAAACAAAGTAATTTTTTCCATCAAGGGCATAGGAATCACTACAATTGAACTCTAATATCACAGCCATATATGTGTTTATAGAGAAGAAAGAAATATCATTGATATGAGCACTAAAAGAAATTCAGGAAGCAGTCCAATTATACATAAAGGATATCCATTGTGTAAATATTAACCATGAAGACACTGAGGGACCAAGGTCCATGAGAGAAAGATACCATTGGCATAGAAGAAACCTCATATTTATTAACTTCAAAAAAATGGTGACCAAGAAAAAATCAGTAACTAGTAAACAGAGTCTACTCTCCTATCTGTCCATCTTTTTGATTGATACATTATATGTAGAGAGCATGATTTCTGGTTTTATTAATAGAAGATAAGCAGGCTTTCATAAACAATTTTGAGCAATGACATATATCTCGACCATTTTGTAATAATTGAAGGATGTAGAGAATTAAATATTCCACTGTTTGTTGTTTATTAATTTTAAATGCTACTGATAACTTGAGACAGTTAACTTTAAAAATAAAGTATTAACCCAGTGGCAAGAGTTAAAAATGACAGCTAGGGTTAATCTGTGTCCATATAGACTTTTTCATTTTCAATAAAAGCAAAAGACAAAACAGTATTAGAATAATGTGAAGACAACTGAAAGTTTCTCTTTCAAGGGAGTAAACAACATTGTTGTCATCACTTGCATAAAAGTAAGAACTATCATCTCATGACACATTTAGTCATCTAATCTTATAATTTTTATGAAAAGTGTAGCAAAAAGGCCATTATGAAGGTAATTATAGCTTATATTTCATTATTTTTTAGTTCAATGGACAGACTGCTGGATCTTGAGACAGAAGGCCCATGACTGAATCCCACATATGCTATTTACTATCTCTGAAGTCTTGGGGAAATTATTTAATGTCTCTTTGTTTCAATTTCGTTAACATATAAAATGAATGATCTGGACTATACTTTCCCTCTATAGGCTCTTTCAAGTCTAATATATATCTATTATTGGGTGACAACATCATTTCTTGGATATCTATTATGACAGGGAAATAATTAATTAATGAAGCAGTCTGTTCAGTTTTAAGCTTTTCATTTTGAGAAAAAAATTTAGCTGAAATTTGGTCCTCATTCTATTCACTTCATTTATGAGGATATTCCTATTTGTAGATATAAACTCTCTTTCTCATAAATGTCAGCCCTTTCAGCTTCTGAAGAGAGTCATCATGGCATCTTTGAAGTCCTCCCTATTCTACTCACAGCACAATTTCATCTCTCTCTAAGGTTGGTATAAGCAAACAATTCCTCCTCAATTGTTGAATATATATATATATATGTATATATATATATATACATATATACTCAGCATATGTATATATATATATGTATATGTATGTATATCTATATTTTACTTTCATTCATTTGGAAATAAAAAATCAATTTATTGAATGTGAAATCCATGCACATACAAAGCATTAACAGCTCCAGATATTGAGTACAAGTTTGTTAGTTAAGTTGTCTTCTTAAAAAAAAAACAAAATTACTTTTTTTCTTTGCTTATCACCAAAAAGTAAAACTTAACTTGATTTGAAATGACAGTTTGAAGTAATACACTAATGTAAATCTTTAAGTGTTTTTTAGCAACATTAATTAATTTAGCAATAATTATTGAATAATTAACTATAAACATAACACTCTGCTACATAGTTTTAGGAATATGAAGAAACTTTCTGTCAAGAGGAGCTTACGATATGATATGGTAAAAGGAATGCTTTCATATTGCATGATCACACATTGCCCAGAAAAAAGATATATTTAATCATCCTTATTACCCCATCCCTTAAAATTTATTTAGATCTCAAAACTTAACATATTTATAATTGTCAAACAAACACAAAAGTTTTGTTAATGGAAATAATTCATTTAACATTTGAAATTTCTCAACTTTTTATTCCTTATCTCATTTCATTCTTACAACAACCCTTTGAGATAATAAATATCATTCACTTTTTATAAATGAGAAAATTAAGGCTGAAATTAAAGTCCAATAACTTAATAATGTCACAAAAATAGGAAGTTGCAGAGGTGTGATTCAAACCTAGGTATCTCTTTTCTCACTTCATTTCCAGATCTCTTTTCATTCTACTATATCCCACTGCCCCACAGAAAGTTAAGGAAACAGAAATGAATGGAAGAACTATGTCCATCAGTAGCCCATTTCTCCTCACTGGATTTTAAAAAGCAGTGTGATATTTCCAATAAATACAGCAGACTGTTAATCTTCCTTCATTTTCCTTCCTCTTTTAGATCACAAAATGTACCAATTTCACCAAAGTGTTTACTGTATTTAATTTTCAAATTTGAAAAAAATGATCTGAAAATAAGAAAGTGAATTTATTTTTAACTTGAAATATTTTATTTAAATGCTTTAACACTTTTTTCTTCAACCAAATCTTTTAATTTGCATTTTAAAAGCTGATAGGAAAAATTATATTAACAATAAATAAATTGAAATAAATAAAAATAGACACTGTACATAAATTTCAAATTGTTGGAAAAGTATGATAGAGGAAAATATATATTAATATACACACTGAGAGAGACATACACATATTCATATACAGTTTTTATAGATCTTTATACAAATGATATATTTTCCTCCAACTATTATTCACTGTGTATGTGTGTGTGTGTGT
>NC_058130.1:368234752-368283264 GCF_016433145.1 Gracilinanus agilis
GTCATTTTTATTATGTTAGCTCATCCTACCCATGAGCAATCAATGGCTTTCCAATTGTTGAGGTCCAGTTTTATTTGTTTGGAAAGTGTTTTGTAGTTGTTTTCATACAATAGCTGTGTTTCTTTTGTTAGATTGATTCCCAAGTATTTTATATTGTCTAGGGTGATTTTAAATGGTGTTTCTCTTTCTACCTCTTGCTGTTCTATTGTGTTGGAAATGTATAGAAATGCTGATGATTTATGTGCATTTATTTGGTATCCTGCCACTTTGCTAAAGTTGTTGATTATTTCTACCAGGCTCTTATTTGATTCTCTAGGATTTTTTAAGTAGACCATCATATCATCTGCAAAGAGTGATAGCTTAGTCTCCTCATTGCCTATTTTGATACCTTCAATTTCTTTTTCTTCTCTAATTGCTATTGCTAGTGTTTCCAGTACTATGTTGAATAATAGAGGTGATAATGGGCATCCTTGTTTCACTCCTGATCTTTTTGGAAAGGCTTCTAATTTATCTCCATTGCATATAATGCTTGTTGATGGTTTTAGGTATATATTGTTTATTATTTTTAGGAAGGGTCCTTCTATTCCTATACTTTTCAGTGTTTTCAATAGGAATGGATGCTGTATTTTGTCAAAGGCTTTTTCAGCATCTATTGAGATAATCATGTGATTTTTGTTTGTTAGACTGTTGATACGGTCAATTATGTGGATGGTTTTCTAATGTTGAACCATCCTTGCATTCCTGGAATGAATCCCACCTGATCATGGTGGATGATCTTCTTAATTACTTGCTGGAGTCTTTTTCCTAATATTCTATTTAAGATTTTTGCATCTATGTTCATTAGGGAGATTGGTCTATAGTTTTCTTTCTCTGTTTTTGGTCTACCTCGCTTTGGAATCAATACCATATTTGTGTCATAAAAGGAATTTGGTAGGACTCCTTCTTTGCTTATCATATCAGATAATTTGTATAGTATTGGGATTAGTTGCTCTTTGAATGTCTGATAGAATTCACTTGTGAATTCATCAGGTCCTGGTGATATTTTTTTAGGGAGTTCTTTAATGGCTTGTTCAATTTCTCTTTCTGATATGGGATTATTTAGGTATTCTGATTCTTCTGCTGTTAATCTAGGTAATTTATATTTTTGTAAATATTCATCCATATCTCCTAAATTGTTATATTTGTTGCCATATAATTGGGCGGAATAGTTCTTAATGATTGCCTTAATTTCCCCTTCATTATAGGTGAGGTCTCCCTTTTCATCTCTAATACTCTCAATTTGGTTTTCTTCTTTCCTTTTTCTTATTAGATTGACTAGTACTTTGTCTATTTTATCTGTTTTTTCAAAATACCAGCTTCTAGTCTTATTTATTAATTCAATAGTTCTTTTACTTTCTATTTTATTAATTTCTCCCTTAATTTTTAGTATTTCTATTTTAGTTTTCATCTGGGGGTTTTTTATTTGCTAGCTTTCTAATTTTTTGAGTTGCATGCCCAATTCATTAATCTGTGCCCTCCTTAATTTGTTAATATATGCACTCAAGGTTATAAATTTCCCCCTGAGTACTGCCTTGGCTGCATCCCACATAGTTTGGTAGGATGTCTCATCATTGTCATTCTCTTCAATGAAATTGTTGATTGTTTCTATGATTTCTTCTTTGACAATTTGATTTTGAAGAATCATATTGTTTAATTTCCAATTGGTTTTTGACTTGCCTGTCCAGGTGCCCTTACTGATTATTATTTTTATCGCATTATGATCTGAGAAGGTTACATTTATTATATCTGCTCTTTTGCATTTGTTTGCCATGATTCTATGCCCTATTACATGGTCAATCTTTGTAAATGTACCATGTGCAGCTGAAAAGAAGGTATATTCCTTTTTCTCTATTTATTTTTCTCCATATATCAATTAAATCTAATTTTTCTAGGACTTCATTCATCTCTTTTACCTCTTTCTCATTTATTTTTTGGTTTGATTTATCTAGATCTGACAGAGGAATATTTAGATCTCCCACTAGTATGGTTTTACTATCTATTTCCTTCTTGAGCTCTGCCAGTTTCTCCTTCATGAATTTGGATGCTATACCACTTGGTGTATATATATTGAGCAGTGTTTTTTCCTCATTGTTTATACTGCCTTTAATCAGGATGTAATGACCTTCCCTGTCTTTTTTAATCATATCTATTTTTACTTTGGCTTTGTCAGAGATCATGATAGCCACTCCTCCCTTCTTTTTCTCATTTGATTCCCAAAAGATTTTGCTCATACCCTTAACCTTGAACTTGTGTGTGTCTACCCACCTCATATGTGTTTCTTGTAGACAACCTATGGTAGGATTTTGGTTTCTGATCCACTCTGCTATTTGCTTCCATTTTATGAGCGAGTTCATCCCATTCACATTCAGAGTTACAATTGTTAGTTGTGTATTCACTGACATTTTTGTATCCTCCCCTAGACCCACTCCTTCTTATTACACTATTTTCTTTTACACCAGTGGTTTGCTTTGAGCCGGTATCCCTTATCCCTTCCCTTGATTGACTTCCCTTTCTTCCCCCTCCCTTGTTGTTCCCCTCTTTTTGTTTTTTAAAGATCAAATGAATTCCCTCCCCCTTCTTCTCCCCTCCCTTTTTTGGCCTCCCCACTCCCCCGCTCCCTTTGGTTTATCCCTTCTGACTTTCTCAGTAGGGTTAGATAGAGTTTTTTATTCAGATGGATAATAAAGCTACTCTTCCTTCTCCGGGTGGATTACACTCCGAGTAAGGTTTGATTATGCTCTCTTCCTCTCCTTCTTATGGTATTATTTATCCCCTCCCCTTCCCATGCCCTCTTTGTGTGTACTAGAATATCTTATTTTTCTTATTTACTCAGATTTTTCTTGGTGTCCCCTTCTATTCCCCCCTCTTTCCCACCCCCCATGTCTTCTTAGACCATTTCGTATCCTGTCCTCTCCCTATGAATTATTCTTCTGGTTGCTATAATAGTGAATATTATAATAGTGTATAGAGTTCACTATAGAGAATTATACATAGCATTTCTCCACCTAGTAATACAGATAATTAGATCTTATTTATGCCCTTAAAGAGTCAAGCTTAAAAGACTATGAGTTTTCTTTCTTTTCCCTCTGTTTCTTATTTACCTTTTCATCTTTCTCTTGATATTTGTGGTTTAGTGTCAAACTTTCCATTTACTCCCGGTCTCTTTTGTGCAAAAACTTGGAATTCTTCAATTTTGTTGAATGCCCAAACTTTCCTCTGGAAGTATATAGTCAGTTTTGATGTGTAGTTGATCTGTGGCTGAAGACACATCTCTCTTGCCTTTCTGAATATTGTGTTCCAAGCCTTGAGGTCTTTTAGCATGGAGGCTGCCAGGTCCTGTGTAATCCTGATTGGTGTTCCTTGATATTTGAATTGTCTCTTTCTGGCTTCTTGTAAGATATTTTCTTTTACTTGGAAGCTCTTAAATTTTGCGATTATATTCCTTGGTGTTGACTTTTCTATGTCCAGTGTAGAGGGTGATCTATGGATCCTTTCAATGTCTATATTGCCCTCTTGTTGTAGAACTTCAGGGCAATTTTGCTGAATAATTTCTTTAAGTATGGAGTCCAAGTTTCTATTAATTTCTGCCTTTTCTGGAATACCAATGATTCTCAAGTAGTCTCTTCTAGACCTGTTTTCTTGGTCTGTCACTCTCTCATTGAAATATTTCATGTTTCCTTCTATTTTATCAGTCTTTTGACTTTGTTTTATTTGTTCTTGTTGTCTTGAGAGATCATTGGTTTCTAAATGTTTGATGCTAGCCTTTAAGGACTGGTTTTCGGCTTTAATGTTTTGGTTTTCAGCTTTAATGTTTTGGTTTTCGGCTATAATTTTTTGGTTTTCCTTTTCCATCTGGTCATTTTTGGTCTTCAGTTGACTTGTCTCACTTTCCAATTGTGAAATTCTGCCTTTTAAACTGTTATTTTCTTGCCAGATTTCTTCCATCTTCCTCAGCATTTCATTTTTAAACTCTTCCATAGCTTGTGACCAGCTTTCATTTTTTGGGGGAGGTTTGCATTTTTGTTTTCCCTCCTCTGTTGTCTGGATTTTCTCTGTGTAGAAGTTGTCTAGTGTTCCAGAGTTTCTCTTGATAGTCTTTTTCTTTTGGACTTCCTTATTGCTGGCCATTGTTAGCCCCGCCCCTTTTCAGCTTTGTCTTTGCACTCAGGGTCTGCCTGCGCCTTGCAAGCCCCTGGGGGCTCAGGTCTCCTTGTCCTAGGGGTCAGGCCTCCTGGTAATTCCCAGTCTGCCCCTCTGCCTGAGGTTCCTTCAGCAGTCTTTGGGGTTGCTTCCACTGCCACTCTTGGTCTGCACAGGGTCCTCACTGGAGGTCCAAGCCTGGGCTGGAGATAGTTATTCAAGCCTAGGGCACTGCCTTCACCCAGGCAGAAGGTAGTGAAAGTCAGTGGGCTGGAGATCTTTATTCACACCTGTGGTGATGCCTTCAGCACTTGGGAAAGGCCGTGTTTTAGAGGCGTTGTTTGAGGTGTGTGGTGTGGGGGGTGGGGGAGGGGCTTCTTCCTCTTGTGTTTTAGTGAGAGCTGTTTCACCCCTTTATAGTGTGGAAATGCCCCGATTCTGCGTATCTTCAATGCTGCGCCCTGTTGTGGGGTTCCTTCATTCTTCTGGACTCGCTTTTATTTCCCCTTGAGGAGTCCTGTATGCTTTGGTCAGGAGAGATCGAGCAGCTGCTCCTTACTCTGCCACCATCTTAACCAGAAGTCGTACTCTCTGATTCTTTGCTTTTTGTTCCTCTTTTGGAGCTCATCCTGGAGTCCATTTTGCCCCTGAAATCCTTTCACATTTGCTTTGAAAGGTTCACACATTTCTGCTTTGTCCTCTTTTTAGCTTGCTTTTTGATCTCTCCTTTTGCTGAAATAACTTTATAGGGTCAAATATTTTATTTGTCTTGTATTTGTTTTGGAGTTTTTTTCAGGATTTTGCTTATATGTTAAGACTCTCTGAGTTCTCCCAGGTGCCACATATCCTGGATTTAGCTAAATTCCACTTCTCAGTTGCCAGGTTCCCTGGTGTTGTAAGGACCAGAGGTGTTCCTTCCAAAAGTGAGGATTCCCCTATATGTGCTTGCTGCATTCTGATCCTCAAGCTCCTCAACCTAGACTTACTCTAGGCCACATCACTGCTCTCACCTCCTATCCCAGCTTTGTTTTGTTATAGTCTAGACTTAGAAAGGTGATAGAGAAAAATAATTACAATGCAGACTAACCAAAAAAGTATATTGTGTGTACTCCCCACACCAAAAAAAACCCTACACTACCTCATTTTCCAGAAAGTCAATCATTAAACATTTAACAGCATGTCACATATTTGGAGAATCTGTTAAAATGAAATTGGGCTTTAAATTTATAAAATAATAGTCATTACTCTCCTATCATGTATTGAAAAGGAATTTTTCACTATCACCAACATCAATAAAACTCTCTTTTTTTTTAAATAGAGAAAGGTAGGTCAGAGCACCATTACCTCTAAGGATAAGGAAAGAGAAACCTGATCTTAGATGGGTCAATATGCCAATCACTTCAGGTGATGAGGAAGAAAATGATCTAAGTAAGGCAAGAGGAATTCCTTGTTCAAAATTTAGTCTCCACTGAAAATCCATTTCCTTGAGAAAAACCTTTTTTTGTTCTCTACTAATTATGAGTCCACCTTCCCAACAGGATGTCTAGAAAGGATTTTTAGATTAAAGATAATTATTTCCTCATATTTCTATGTTAATCAAAAAGGAGGTTTTTAATATGGTTCAGCAAGTGGCAGAGCTGATAGTCAAAGCAAATTTCTTGGACTGTACATCTAGTGTACCAGTCATGACCTGATGATTACCTCATTTTTTTGTCGAGCAGCATGGTTGCTTAACTGAAGGCTGAGTTAGAAATTTTATTCTCTAAAAAAATTAAATGTACACACAAATATATGTATATACACACACACATATATATATTTTTATATATGTGTATGTGCATTTTTTTCATAACCAAATGTGAAGGTAAACATGAGACTCAGAGTTGAACAGGATCAAGCTACCTCAGCATTTTGAAAATGCTGTTACCAGCCTTATTGGCATTTTCTAGACAAATTACTGACTGTGTTTGTACCCATGACCTTAAGCTCTATCTAACTTGTCTGGATACTTTGATCAGGGTGGATTTTATCCCTTTCCTAGCTTTCATTATCTGATTACTGTCACTGTCACTGTAATTGTTAGGACCTGGTTACTTCTATACACAGGTTCTGTACCTGGCTTAAATGGTAACTTATTTCTTGTCTGCAAATGTCTTGATAGAATGGACTAGGTTTTGTTTACTTTCTTCCTGCCTCAGAATTTAGCACAATGCTTTACACATAATAGACACTTCCTAAATGTGTGTTGAAGGAATGAATTACCTGCCCTGAAAAAGACATGCTTTGAATTTTGCTTTTATCCTAGAGATATAAGTAAACAGAAAGAAAACTGAATGTTCTGTTTATATTCCTTCGTTCTATATTTGAGACCTTTTTATTCCTTTCTGAATCTGCAATATGTTTTAAATATGTAAACCCTTTCTTTCAAAACTCCCTCTTTCAAAAATATTTCATGAAAAGGCTAGAGTTATTGTTACTGCTATTTTAAGAGTCAAAATACTTTTGGAAGGGGTGATTGACAGTTTTCATGAAAAGTGAGAAGAGAAAGGGAT
The DNA here is from genome assembly GCF_016433145.1 of Gracilinanus agilis. Classification (NCBI taxonomy): domain Eukaryota; kingdom Metazoa; phylum Chordata; class Mammalia; order Didelphimorphia; family Didelphidae; genus Gracilinanus; species Gracilinanus agilis. The sequence goes on from NC_058130.1 coordinate 368,241,484, forward strand.
GATGAGAGAAATTTGGAAAAGACAGAAAATGTGTGAGAAAGAATTAGTTTGTGGAAGAAGTCTTCACTATTATTTTACTAAAAAATATTATAAAGAAAACTTTAGGCTGAGCAAATCTCAGGAAAGACTATTTAAATAATTGATTGAGTAAAGGCAAATATATTATTGTCCTGTCATGGTTAGAGGAAGACCGGGGAAGGCACACACAAATGATGAAAAGGTCTTCTTTCCTGATAAAATTATTCTAAATAATGTATTTTGAAAAATTCTTGAGCAAAGCATCCATATGTCTTGGGTGAAATTTTATAGTGAAACTATGCTTTTGGGAATAAGGAAAATGTATATGCGATTACAGTGATAGAGATGACTATGCCATGACCTTTCTCACAATTATAACATTGTGAATAGTTGTTTTTTTTTTAAACCTGGGTTTTTACTGAATGAATCAAACTCCAAATTAGTAAACTAGAAAACACCAAAACCAACAACTTTATTATTGAGTTAGTTTTGGTAGATGAATGTTTTTGATATAGAGATAGATATGAGTGACTACTTTGGTAAAATAATTTTCTCCAATTTATTATGTAAATAATGTCAAATAATATTAAATAATATTTAATACACTTGTGTTGGCTCTGTGCTAATTGAATAATAAAAATGTTGAAATTTTGCTAATTAAGGAAGAAATAAGCAACTCTTGAATTACTTTCAAACTTAGAATTATGAAATTAAATGTGAGATTGAATGAAGTAACAGGATGAGGTTGATTCATTCTGAATCCTGTACTATCCTGCTACATATTAAAAGTAGTCCTCTAATATTTTTTCTATACTTAATTTCAAGTAATAAAAATTGATAACCTGACATTTATCTTGTATCTGCACACTTGTATCCACTCAAGCCTGTTCTACAAAATATTAAAAAATTCTTATGAGGGTGTTATTAAATTTAATTAACAAAACTAATTTTGAAGTATTATTATATTCACATTATAGTATTATAATATTAAAGAAAGAACTCTTTCAAGGAGGATCAGGGCTTAAGTCTCAGCTTTGTAAAATATTAAGTGTTTAATATTGGGCAAGTCAACTTAAAAAATTCTGGGCTTCAACTTTATCATCTATAAAATATGGGGATTGTAACTTTTCAAATTATTTCAGTCATTATCATCCTTCTAGTAACTTAGATTTGCAGTTATTTTAAGCTCTTCACTCTGCTTCAGTTCTCATGTTATAATCAGATGCAAGATTTCTGAATCCTACCTCCATAATATTTTTTAGAATCATTCTCTTCTTTCCTATCATATGATCAGAAACCTAGTATAAGCCTTCATCACTTCATCTTGGAGTATTCTAAGAAGCTTCTCCTTGACTTGGCCATCTTTCATTTTCATTCTATATCCGTTATATCTGTCAAAGTGATTCCCCAAAACACAATTTTGGCCATATAATTCCTCATGAAACTCATGAGGCTCCTTCTGTTCTTTTCTTTCCTTCCTCCTTCCCTCCATCCTTTTGTTCTTTCTTCCTTTCTGTCTTCCTATGTGCCATCTTGTTTGAGGAATGATTCTTTCTTCTATTTTGCCTAATTTCTACCCACTACAACTTCTTTCCCTATAGACCCACAGTAAATCATTTTAGGCCCTTATAGCCATTGCTTCAGATTTCAGGCTTTAGTAGATATTTTACCTCTCATCTGGAGCCCTTGTTGGTAAATTAAGCCCCCCCCTTTTTATCCCTTTGCTCTTACACCATATATATGTGTGTCTATCTTAAATGATTGATTCCCCTTTGTTGTTGTTGTTGTTAAGCTATTTTTCAGTTATTTCTCATTCTCCATTATCTTATTTTGTATTTTCTTGGCAAAGATACTAGAGTGGTTTTCCATTTCCTTCTCCAGCTCATTTTACAGATGAGGAAACTGAGAAAAACAGGATTAGATGATTTGCCCAGGGTAACACAGCTAGTCAGTCTGAGGTCAGATTCAAACTTAAGAAGATGAGTCTGGCACTCTATTCCTGCCACCAACTTGCCCTCCAATTTCCTTTGCCCAGGGTCAAAGTATTTTTATGATTTTCAAACCAAGTGAATAGACAAGTTCTTTGACTTTACTTACCAAAAATTGACGATTTTTATTAATCTATAACCAAAGACATCTAAAGAAAAAGACCAACATAAAAATAAATGGGGTTGTTGTCTTGTTTGCCCTCTATTTTAATGTTGCCAATATATTCCAGGAAAATCCCAGGGCCTAGGAGTACCTTAGTTGCACACAATTCATCTACACAGCAACAGATGCTTCAAGAACTTCCACTGACTGCTATGTTCCAGGGAACAAGGTCAATCGTAGCAAAGCAGTATGTTGCCTGTGAGACTGCCAAGTTTTAATTGAAATGTTGTGATAAATTTCACTGCCAGGTCAGATGTTATTTTCTGGTTAAAGAGGGGTCAAGCTGGTCTCTTAAAGAACCTCTCTTGATTTTTATAGTGTCCAATGATTTGTTCCTGGAAGTTTATTTATCACAGATATGACCTCTTTACTCTTTGTTGACCTCTGCCAAAATTGTCAAGACTCCAGTTCACCAATGGTCATTGGTAGAAAAAGTATTTTATTAAACGGGGCTTTTCATTTTATTAGTGTGAAAATAGGCCTTACCAAATCAATAAGACAGGAAGCATTCACTTTATTGCTTTAGACTAGAGACTTAAAGGTCACTTTATACAAACAGAGCTAGGAACATAATGAAAACAGCAGTAAATACTTGAAAACTCAGCATAAATAACTTTGGTGACCTAACAGATGAAACACTGCACCTTTGAATGACCACTGACACAATACATGATACCTAAAGTGAATTTATAAATTACTGGCATATTTCAGTTACAACCCTTTCTAAAGAAACATTTCAAATTTGGTATCTAACATAAATGTACATGGGATTTTAACATTTTAGATTACATTGCATCAGTGAATAAAAATAGCTAGCCCTTGATTCTTCCTGAAGATTTGCAGAGAAGAACAAACACACTTGGAAAGACTCTCATTTAGAGAGATGGCAACATACTTTATTAATTTAATTTTCTAACAGCTTGCAAAACTTACTTGAGCTCAGGACTCTAAAGATAGTGAGGAGCAATTCCACTTTTACCATTTTACCCTGAGTAAACTGAGGAATTACAATGTATAGAAATGACATAAAGGAAAAGTAATAATTAAGAAATATAATAATTAAGGAAAAGTTAACTATATTTCTAATTTATAATCTACATAATTTGTATATATATATGAATTCTAATTTAATCTGCTCAAGTTTGACTACATGTATAAAATATATTTATATACACAACATATGCATGAATAGAAATAGTATATACATATAAATATGAATATCTATATAATAAACAGCTATGGAAAATATATCATATGTACAATATATTTTAATATTTGAATAGCTGGAATTTCCCCTTGAAATTCTATTAATTTTTTGAATGTATAATTTAAAGAAGATGTTCAAGTTTTAATTAAATAAAATATGTTACTTTTCCTCTGTGTACATGCAGCACATTATGTTATTCATTAATAGACATATAGCCTCAATAAGACTTTGATTTACAAGGGTATTTGTCACATACTGATTATTCAAGGGCTCAAATGAATCTATGTTTCATTTTCATCATATTCAGATACATATAAAAGTAGCTAGTTTTTTTAAAGTGAAGATTGCAATCCATCCTTGCCTTCCCATCCTACATGATTGCTGTCAAATATTAGAGTCCTTCCTTGCTTTCTCTTGGCATTGTAGGGATAACAATGAAGCATCTATTGGTTATCCTTTGTTAACATCACATGACCCAATCCAATTTTTTCTATCATAAATTTCTTTGATATAATTTACTTTTATTCTTCACAACATTTTATTAATTATATCTTAATTCCTATTCCAATGCATCTCTTCACTGCTTCTTTAATGAAAATTCTTTTTTTATTTTTTTAGAAACTATAGAAGTCCATAACTTATAGTGATACAACTTCAATATAATATTAGAGCTAGATATTATCTTACAAAAAGTATGTATCCCAGAACATTAGGAATCTTGTCGCATGATATAAATGTGTCATCACTCCCTATATTTTGTGCATGTGTTTGTGTGTAAGATAAGAAGAAAATTCTGTAATTTACCATACAATTACACATTACTATTTATTATGATAGTTCATTATAATGTTAACCATTAATTGACTTTTGAATCTTAATATATGTTGCCCTACTCTACTTAGTAACCATTACTCACAAATATATCTTTCAACACTTTGATTAAGGCTGCGGAAAGAAATCTGCACCTGAAAATGCTAACACTTCAATTTTCTTCATGATTTGGTTAAGCCAGAAAAAATTATGTTGGTACAGATATGGTGAAGTCCATTAATAAAGGCAGCTTTAGTAGAGTGTATTAATTTATACACTTTTATGGTAGTAGAATAAATGAATTTTGTTTTTCAATCTTTTCTTCAGCCTCATTGAAATTGTAAATGCTGGAAAGGAGAGGTGATTTCTCTCTTCCCTATTTTTGAGTATTTTTATTGAGATCTTTAGTCAATTTTATTGATCCTAGGCATGCTCATGGAATGGCAAGTTGAGGAAGATGACAATCTAGGAAGAGACCTTTTATGTTATAAAATGACGACCTAACTTAAAACTTTTAAGATTATTAACACTTTTCTTTTACTTTTTGGAGGGTAAAAGGTGACTCTTCCAAATGAGGAACTTTATTTTTATGGTCTTTTTCTTTAGATGTCTTTGGTTATAGACTAATAAAAATAGTCAATTTTTGGTAAGTAAAGTCAAAGAACTTGTCTATTCACTTGGTTTGAAAATCATAAAAGTACTTTGACCCTGGGTAAAGGAAATTGGAGGGCAAGTTGGTGGCAGGAATAGAGTTCCAGACTCATCTTCTTAAGTTTGAATCTGGCCTCAGACTGACCAAACCCAGAGCTATATCTACATCTACTAATATCACCTACTGCCCTAATTTATGACTTCACTAGATGCTTGATGTGATATTGTACTAATTGGCATAATGCCTGCCAATAGGAATATAACCCATGTATTCTGTTTATATTTCCAGCAATTATCTTAGGGCTTAGAATAAAGTATTTAGTAAATGTTTTACCATTCCCTTCTTTATATTGTATAAAATCCACTGGTTCAGTTGGTGTTTTAGTAATCTTACAAGGATGTTTTATCTTACAAATCTAGGATCTGAGAAATCACCTTTCCTGATCAGCTATCAATGTTTTGAAAGCCACTAAATTAAAGCTTTTCAATCCAATATTTCCTATTCTAAATAAATAACTATGTGGTTGCTTTTTCTTTACCAAAATTTTGAGTCTCCTCTTACTTTCTTCATCCAGATCAGTAATATGATGTTGTGGAAAGAGTGCTGTATTTAGAGTTGCAGGACCTAGATTTTAATCCAGGCTTTGTCGTGTATTTTCTCTATGACCTTAGAAAGTCATTAAATGTTCTGGGGCATCAGTTTCTTCATCGGAAAAATTAAGAATCTAGACTAGGTGAACTGGGATATTAATAATAACCCTTATTCTACAATCTTTTGATCTAATATTATGTGCTTATGTTGATCTTTTGAGATTTTCAGACATGTAACAGTGACTTTAGGGAAAAGTCTCTACATGGAGATATCATGACATTTAGCAACATTTTCTCCAATACCTCATCTTAATAGCAATTAAATGATTGAAATAGCAATGACTGCAAGTGGTTTTTGAATTATAATTTCAAATTAATTTCTCCAATGAAAAAACCTTTAGTGGTATTATAAAATTAAGTATGATTTTAGGCAAAAAATAGAATAAGCCATTTCTTAAAGATACAAATACAAAATCAGAATATTGGAGGGGAGGGGAGTCATTTTGTGAGATTTTTCCTTTTATAAGAAACTTTTCCATTAGATTGTTCCTTCTACATTTAAAACATTGTTTGATTAACATAACTTTGTTAGAAACTTTTTAGGTCATGACAAATATACATAGATAATTCCTGCTCTTTAGGCTCAAGAAACCTATGAAAATACCTTTATAGACATAGTCCTGTTAGAATCTTTCTCTATCATCATTCTTCAACTTATGCACTATGACATAGAGAGATTCTTGGACTAGGAGTCAAAAGAATGAAAGGATGATTATTAACTCTAAAGCCAGTGTAGTCCTGAGTTCCAGCTTATGAATCTGGAAAATGAGGATGCTATAATTTGGAAAATCTATAGAAGGATGTTCTTATAAAAAGCAGTGTATGAATATTAAAAGTATATGCTAATGTGAGTTATCATTTCCATGATTATAAACTTTGAATGGAGAAGGTCAAAAGGTCATAGTGATGAGCAGTCAAAGAAGGATCAATGAATCCCCACAACTGAATCATTGTGATTGCATATTGCCTTTCCCATTCCCTAATAATATTCCCAAATGCCCCACCTGACAAAAACACAAATGTGTGAAAGCAAGCTATGGTTCAACTTCATTTTAACTATCCTACTCCCCATCCAAAAGATGCATTTTATTACATAAGGGGGTTTCAGGAATTAGCCTGATTGGTCTTTAAAATTTCTGAATAGGATATCCTAATGGAAATCCAAATGTAGTCTGACTTTCTAGGTAAAAATATGACTCAGGAATGAATATTTTGTCCCTCTGGATAGTGTCATTCTCTCTTTAATATCATTAAGATGCTATGTAGAAGAATGAATTAGATGGCCATTTTAGAGAATGTGGTCTTATCTCTACTAAAATTAAAGATTATTGGACAGAGAGCCAGGCTTAGAAATGAGAGGCCCTGTGTTCAAATGTATACCCAGACACTTCCTAACTGTGTGATACCTAGCAAGTCACTTAATCCCATTTGCCTCGTTCTTACCATTGTTTAGCCTTGGTATTAAGACTCATTATCTATTCTAAGACAGAAAGTTAAGAGTTTTTTAAAAATGAATACTATTTTTAAAAGTAATCTGCAAAAATGGTACCATGGCACCGTGTTCAAAGTTCTTAGGATCAAATATCAAGTTAGATATTTACATAATTGTATGAATTTCAGTAAATCATCTAACCCATTAGACTTCAGTTTTTTTCATGTGCAAAATGAAAGGTTTGGACTAGATAGATCCAAAAGCAAATCTCTAGCTCTAGAGTCTAGACCTATAAACCTGTGGAACAGTAATCTAACTTTTCTAAGTTTATTTTTCCCCTCACCTTGGAACTTCATTCTGCTCCTGTGACCTTATGATTTTGGAAGATCATTCCAGTCCTATTCCTTCTTTCTCTGAATGACTCTTTCTAAAACTTTCATTATAAAGGAACTACCTAAGCCAGCAAGCCAGGTTCATTCCTTCATTCCTTTTGGGGTTTAATTCCTAACACTTTAGACTTTTTTCTGTTCTACCTCTTCACACTAATCTGATCTTTTCTGTCCCAACTTTCAACTTTTTCTTTTATCTTCCTCCATTAGAATAATATGCTCCCTAAAGCCAAGATTGTCTTTCTTTTTGCTTGTATTCATATTCCCAGAATTTAGCACATTTCTGACACAGTAAAGTCTTAGTAAATGCTTGTTGAGTTGGCATTCTTCTTCAGCACACAAAGGGTGGTTGACTGAGATTTGGTAATCCTGTATCCTATAGTGGATTAGTTTAACAAATTACTCAAAAAATACTTTGGGGAACTGGTATTGTACCTGAAGAATATGATCTAATTGGATTAGAATTTTTAAAAATGTATGATTGTATCATTTATTTGAACTGGCTTGACTTCAAATAAGAGGCAATTTGGCTATCTTCAAAAGCTCTTTGCTATGACCACACATATACCCAATCGAAAACATCCCATAGAAGAACTCTTCTCCCCCTCAGAATTGGTGAATCTTTCAAAAATATTGAATCGCTTCAATGACCAGAATAGGAAATTCTGTGGAAGATACCCCAACAAAAAACAAAAAGAAAAAATATTAATATACAAAATATGTCCCTGTCAAAACTCTTATATGTCCAGGTACCTACAAATATCTTCTATTAGGAAATGCACTTAATATTTAATTTGTTTACGGATTATTAAGTTAGTAATAAATGCCTGTGCTCTTTTGTATGTCTTATATTTTGAATTCAACCGACTACCTTTAAGTTGTTGTTTGACTTATGAATTCATGAAATATAATAAACCATTTTTCCCCTCTTTTTTCTCCATCTAATGTTGAGCAGATGTCACCTGTTTACAACAGGCAGGTTGTTTGTTGTTATCAGGGTATAATGCAGGCTCTTGCACATATAAACACAGCTCTTCAGAGTATAATTACTTCAGCTCTCTATGGAGGCTGATCATCTCACAGTACAATGCTAATCAAAGTAAGACCAACTGTCCTTTGCAGCATCAGCTGCTCTACAGAGTTGGGTGTTTAGACACTGAAACCAAGTCTTTTTTGTTTTGTTTTGTTGTGTTGTGTTTACTAGGTAATTAACAGTAATGATGCCTTTCTCTGTGGCTTTGTTTCAGAAGTGAGGCTCCTTTCTTTCAGATTTGGGTGGACTCAGTAGGCTTTGAGACTCAAGCTTGGTGGCCTGAATGTCATATGCACCAGCAGGCAATTCTGTGCTTAATTACCTCCCCTTTTTGTCCTTTACACCGGGCAATAAACATAAAGTCTAGAGGCAATTTGTGGGGAAGACAGAGAAAAGGGGACAAGAGGGAAAAATCTCTTCTTCTCCAAGAAATACAACCATTGAATAAACTAACTTAAAAATGTTTTGACCTTGGGTTCTTAAATGTGATTGTAATTTCCTATCTCATAAGGGGGGGAAAAGCATTTTAGAGAAAGTTATTCAGATAAAACCTAACCATACAGATAGGCAGTCTGTTTATGAAATATGAGGGAATTCAATTACCCATGAATGGATGAATGGATTTTTTTCTCTCTTTGTCTGGTCATCATTGTTGCTGTGGGTTTCTTAAACAAAAGATATTAAAATAAACAGAAATATCTTCAATGAACTGTGAGCCCACAGTTAAGTGGGATGTCTATATGAGTGTGTCTCTCCAGGCTGTATTTAGTACAGGTATGTTTTTTTAATGGTGCTTTATTGAATTTTTAACAGTGTAACACAAAAAGAAGAAATTACCACATAATAAAAAGCAAAGACAGAATAAATAAAGGATATGGCAACATAGCTATTATTTTTTTCTAGGAGGCATGAATACCAATTTCATTAGATGAAAATAAGGTTTAAAAGAACTTTGGAAGTGAAATTGGTTGTCAGGAGATGCTTTTAATGTAGTATCCTGATCATATATATACTTGCCTTCACTTTAGGGAAGGATATATAGGATGTTATAAGCATTGATAATTAAGAGATATGATATTAGTTTATTAATTTTACTGGAATTTATGGAAAAAAGAAAACTACTAAATAGTATTTCTTAATCATTTGGAAGGTTTTATGACGAGACTTTTACATGATTTTTAATCTTTCCAAATATATGTGATATTTTACTAAATCACAGTTCACCACATTTTAACCCTTTTGAATATGCACTTGTTCAGAGTTAAAGTTGTTCCTTTCCATTTTTATGTGGTAATTACAATTTCAGCAATAAAATTGTTTCTTCCCATTTAATGAGGAAGAAATATTTAAATAAAATTTTAGTTTGTATATGTTGTGTCTAAAACATTTTAGTTAAAAGCACCTGGTATAGAGCCATTTTTTTTGCTTACATTCAACCAGCAAATACTTAAGTACTGACTATGTGCAAGGCTGTATGTTAGGTGCTTGAAAAACAAAACAAAAAAATATATCATTTGCCCTAAAGAAGCTTATATTCACAGGAGAAATATACAAATAAACAAAATACCCAGACATAGAGACTTGAACACATAGAAGCATAACTATAGATATAAATCCATAACTGTAATGAAAGGAAAGGATTAAGAAACAAAATCTAGAATATTCTATTGCTTTATTCTATAGGGAATTCTCTATGAGGCATCAGAAAACTTGTTAGGGACATGTGGGGAATAAAGTTCAAGAGAATAGAGTATAACTAAGGGAATTGTTTGCAAAGATATGAAGTGGAGAAATGGGAGGATAATTTAAGTCCTCAAGCCCTTCACTTTCTAATGGAATTTCATTGAAAGCTCCTCTCCCTTTCTCCCCCAACTCTGCCCCTAGCCCCATACCTGAATTATCCAGATAATTCACTCAAATCTCCACAACACTTGTCACACATAAACATAACCTAAATGGAGGCTTTCATAAGCCAGGGGAGTTTAAGAGGCTTAGATAATTTGCATAAACACATGAAATATATGTTTCTACCATGGAAACCCCATCTCATTCTTTTGACGTTGCTCACTATCCATGGGAAAAAAATTGAGTAAATCCTATTTGTTCTTGGGGCTGAGTCAACAGATTTGACTATTTGACTTGGAGAAACAACTTACCAATTCAAGAAAACTAGAGTATTTTTTATAAATACTCTTTATCTCTGAAACCATTTCTGGTTTAAATATAAGGACCTCCAGCTTACATATTTCTATAATGTCATTGATATCCGATTTCTTTCACCTCAGCTTCTTCTTGCTCCCAACTTGTGTCCTTTCATTGCAAGGGAAACTTAGCACTCAGTTTCAAAAACTGAATTAGAAATAGCCTATTTGAAATGAATCAAATAAAGAGTCCTGGACTCTCTTAGATGTGAGAATTTCAGAATCTTATCTGACTATCCTGTTTTCACAAACATCTGCCAATAGGCTATAATAATGATTGAAATTTTAAAGGCTTTTAACTCTGCAAAGCATCTTTCATACATAAGCCTCACATTTATGTGCAATGCGTATTCATACAGCATTTTTTATATGTGAGGATGCTAAGTATCATAGAAGTTGATTTACCTATGGTCATTCAGGTAGGAAGTCTCACAGCAGGATATGAAATCATATCTATCTGACAAGTCCAAAACTATCCATTATATCCATTACACTACCTCTAATTGTACCTGTTTTCATAGGACTAGCAAAATACATTAGGAACCTGTTTAAATGATTCCTCATCCCTCAAATAAATTTATTGGCTATTTCATTTCTATGCAGACATAATTCAAATCAACAAACAATTAGGCATAACTAAGTTCTAGGAACCATGCTTAGACTATGTGTCAAAGATGAGAGAAATTAATGGGATGGATTTCTATAGTGATACTAAGATGAAATATTTTGAAACAAAAACAAAAACAACAGCCTTATACAGACAGGTGCTAACTGGATTTCTGAGGCCTCCCAAATCAGATAATACCAATCATCTAACAAGGAATTAGCAGCACAGCCCCTGAAACATAATTGGTGCAATTTTTCCACTTGAGCTCTAGCCGTGTACCCTCTCAGACTCCAGGAAGGGGGGAGAATCAAGCAACCCTTTCACTCCTTTCCTTATCCTCTCCCCTTACATTAGGTTAGAGGAACAAATGGAAAAGATGAATTCTCTATACACAATCAGTGAGTGTAGCTTTCCCTCTCAGGAAATTACACAACACCACTGTAGCTTGTAAGGTAAAGTTGGACTAAGAGAATTTTCTCAAATATAATACTGGAATTTCTGTATTTACTATTGCCATAGTGTTCAAGAATATGGTTCTTTTCTGGAATCTGTGGCCAATAAACTATATGTATTTACATCGATGCCATGCACAACAGGGAAATATTAATAACATTCTTTGACCATGAGTACAAAAAACAGGCTAAAGCAGTTCATTTGACTTTTGGCAATATTTGCCCAACACTGAAAAATCTGGAGAATTCAATGAGTTAGGAAAGAAATCAGTCAAATAAAATATTGAGTTTCAGTTCAAAAAAATAAATGATTTCAGATTTTTCATTTTCAACTGATTTGTTTTGTTTTGTTGGTATATTTGTGATATTTTATATCTGGAAATGTGCAAAAGCACATCAAGCTATTTCATGCATTTGAAACGAAGATAATAACTAAAAAGATATAAGATGTAGGACATTTAAAATGTTTTATTTAAGAATAATTGTGGATGTTGGTTATAGGCTAGAAAATGCTAGTATTATGGACTCAGGAATGTCTTTATGTGAGCAACTTTACAGAGGAGGTTAAAAATTGTCTAACTCGATAGAGACAATGGGTGGGTTTTTGACAACTGGCAAACATTCAGCCAAAGAGAATTTGCCCACTGGTTTCTCTTTGGTATTTCAACATCAAATTGCTTTCACATTTCCCTCACAAATCACTGAAGAGAAAGGAAGTAATAATAATAATAATGATGGTGATGATCCATTTTGAACATCTTATTATTTTCTCTTTATTCATTTGGGACAGAGAGTGGAGACTCAGCCCATCCTGTAAATACTTATTTTAGCAAAAGGAAATGAAATATATTTTCCCTCAGACTCTCTGAATTGATATATTGAAATAGCAGGGAAGGAAAAAAAAAAGAAGCCCATAATGCTTCATTAGTTAATTGTGCAGAGTACAGCTCTTTAGGAGTAAACAAGTGAAGGACATTTGCTGAATGGCCCATGCCCATCATGCATATTATGGCCTAATGATGCTCGTAATGGTAGGAGGCTCCTGGAGAGTCATCTGTCAAATTAGCACGTTGAATTATTTATTGCCTCAGAGTAAAATCGTTGAAAGGTAGCAGCTGAGACATGGATTTAAAAAATCTAAAATTCTGCAAAAAGACAGGATAACTTGTACATCCTCTTTGAGTACATATTTATTTTTATGTATGCTAAGAGTTGAATTTATGAACACTTTAGTCCTTATTGTGTTAATAATGCTGGGTTGGTAGTTTTCTACTTTTGAAGCTAAAATATGTCAATCTGAGTGTTCAGTTTCATTAGTACAATATAATAATAGTTCAGTACTTCCTCATTATGATTAGTACTTCATAATTCATTTCATTATCATCATCACCACCATCATTTCATCATGAGCATAAATGCTAGTATAAAACACAAATTTATGTTAGGATTTCTATAACCTTAGAGAATGCAATGATAATAACACCTAGCCTCCAACAACTTAAAATTTAAAACACTAAACTTGCTGTTATTCATTAGACTGGGTTCCTTAAGGTCAGGAACCTTTTTTTTTCAATTCTTTATATTCTTAGAATTTAGCACCGTATCAGACACATAGTAGGTAGGTTCATAAATGCTTTCTGATAGATATTAAGTATGCATTAAATTTACATGCGTATTATTCTGTTTATTTTTCTTTGCCCTGACTTATATGTACTTGAATTTAATGACTAAAATAAACTAATGCAAAATCAAACCCAATAGATTTAAGTTAGGCAAGCTAAGATATTATTGTTTATATGTTTGTTTTCAAAACAAAAGCCCATCCTTTTATTTTCTGAAAACAAAAGTTGTGCTATACTAACTAGAAGAGGAAGACTTGGGTTTGAGTGGGAGTTAGAATAATGATCATGTGTGTGATCTTGGGGGAGTCACAAGTAACTTTTGAACTTCAATTACTTACCAGCCTCATGAACGTGGGTAAATCTCTTAGTCTCAGTTACGTCATGTAAAAAGAGGAAGCTACCATTTGATAACTTTCTAAGGAGACTTCTAACTCTAAGCACCTATGAACCCATAGGTTCATAGACACATAGGCAGGTCTTGTCTCTATCACAATTCACTGTCTTTCAACTACTTAGAACTCCATTAGGTGAGTAAAATTTGTCAGTGTTTGTAAATGAAAAGAGAACTGTTTGAGATAGGATTTCTTTCATCACATAGGTAAATAATAACAAAATTGTTCAATTCAATGATAAAAAAATTAGCTAAATCTGTAACATATTGATACATAGAAAAAAACAAATTCATCCTGAACTATTTTCTTTTTACTTTTAATAAGAAATATTGACATTATGTACATAGTCTCAATTTTCTTTGCAATTCTATATTCTCTAATTCTCATAATTCTACTATTCTAATTAATTTCTTGTAACTTCCATGTTTTTGTTAATTTTTAACCCCTCATTAATGTTTTTATTTTCATCTCACCTCCTCTATTCTATTCTCTTCAACGTATATCTCTCTGTCATTATTATGTCTTTCTGATCTTTTCCTCATTTAATAGAGATTTTCCCAGTGCTTTTTGCCTTTTGCTTTCTATTTTCTGCTTACCTATTCCGTCTAAGCTCCATCTTTCATTGCCTTGCCTATGTCTTATGCTTCTTCACATCAAACTTTTGCGTTTTTTTTTGTTTGCCTCTCTGTCATGTAGCATTAATAGAGCAACATCAGAGTCATTTAATTTTAGTAATTTAACAATCTTATCACCAATGAACTTTTCCTTCTACACTGAAGAAATGACTTTCCAATCACAGAACACAAGATGAGGTGAGCTACATGAGAAGGAATTGAGTCTTGTGCCATTGCTCAAAACAATTATCAATAGTTTCACTGTTCAGAAAGATAAATTTAAAAGCTTATCATTGGGTTACATTGCTGTACTTCTGCCACACACCTGTGGTATTTGGAAGAAAACTGATTCTGAACATAGCTATGTTCTAGTCATGGAGATTACATCCAACAGTCACGAAAGATTTCTTAAGCTAAGAAGGAGCACACCATTTAAGAGAGTTGCCAATTACAAAGACAAAATGACAATCTTGCATTTGTTTCCAATGCAGCAGAATGATATAATAGCCATGGCAAATTCAAAATCAGAAAACAGTATTTACAATTTAGTTCCTGACTTGAGAAACAAAACACATAAACAAACAAACAAACATTAAATCAGGAGGGAAAGTTTTAGGCAGGTAAAGAGCTTACTCTTTAACTCAGACTATCCGAAAGGAGAATTAATATTAGATGTTCCTGTGAAAATCAACACACAGTGCTCTTTAAACACATACATTATTTTAATCTAAAAATTTTTATTATAAAATGAAGTCAACTTTGTGGGTGACCCAAGTATGTCAGGAAGAAGTACTACTGATCCAGTAGGTGGCAGTCTTCCCCTAGAATCAGTTTGAAATTAGGATTAAGGGCCTTGGCACATAGCTTGCCATAATTAACAAGAATCTTTATCATCTTCAGAATCTACAGAAAGTTTCCTTTTAAGCAAACTTTTCCTTTTAATTGGTAGATCTCATGCCCTTTATAGTAATCACTTGTTTCACTTCTATTATTATTTTCATGTTTCCACATGAATCTTCCTAATTATTATGTGATATATAGACACATATATAGGCACATATCCATGTGTGTACACATATTACATTGCTATTATTTTAAATCTGAAGTGGTAATGAAGTATGATGTAGTAGAAAGGCATTGGCTTTGAAATGACTGAACTTTGGTTTCATTATAAAATCTCTACTTTTTAACATAATTTATTTACCTATTCTGGGTCTTAGCTTTCTTTTCTATGGAATTAAGGAGTCTGACCTCTAAATTCTTTCCTTGATCTAAATCCCAAGAAACTTTTTGATGAGTGTGTAAATATGGTAGTCTAAAAAATAACTGTTCTCTTTTAGGGGACCTCTTTCATACTGATAAGCCTCTCTTGGGAAGGCCACCTCTGGTCTAGACACCACCCCTTTTTCTTCCCTTTGCTTTAAATTTGTGATATAATCATTTGTGTTGGAATCAATCATGCTGGAAAATGTTCCCTGAATGGAAAAACAGAATTACTGTTGGATACTGATAATTCGTTCAGCTTTGATGGCTTGCCTTTTGCTTTTCAATTAATCTACCCAATAAAGTGTGATCCTTATAAGACTTTGTTTAAAATAGGTTACAAATTATTTCTCATTTGGAAATGTATCATATGAGGAAAGACAAGAAGAATGCCAATTCTCTAGCTTAAAGTGAAGGCTGAGTTTAAAACAATTATTTTCCATGTATAGAAAGGAACATTTTATTGCCAGAGATTATTTTATCTTCTCTTGTAAAACCTATAGTTATATTTATAATGGTTTCAGAGTATGTGACACTTTAAATTCTATTATACTCAAAATCAATTGGAGGAGACTAATAGAGATTTTTATTCTTGCATAAGGTTTTGTTGCGCATCTCAAACTTCCTTCCCAAATGGGCATCAAGGAGCTATCCCAAGTTTTAATCATTCTGTAGTCTAATAATCATTCAGAACCAAAGCCAGATTCTTAACCCAAAGTCCCACTTAATATCCATTCTCTAACTCCAGTGAAGAGGAATAATCAAACAGCCTTTCAAAATCAAGAAATGTGAAAATTGATGTTATTATCATATAAGAAATACTTGTAAACACTAACATATATGCACATATATGGAGCATACGTATTACCAAAAATATATGAAAGACAAATGAATTCAGAATATGTGGCCAACACACACATGTCCAAAGCAACTCTCAATTCTGATGTGCTTTGGTGATGTCATTGCTCTGATCTTTACTGGACATCAGGTCTTGTCTTTACCCTGGGCTGTTTTTTGACATGGTATATGTATTCGTCATCTCCCTGTCACATTATGCCTACGACCTCCATTGGGCATTGTTACCAAGCTTTTCTCTTTTACCATCTAATAATTTTCATATCATCACCTCTTCAGGGTCATCTGTTTTTATCTTCTACCATATGCTAGGGTAAAATATTTAGAAAGTCTTTCCCTAACAAGGGAAAGTTAAAGTTTGCTTGTTTGGAGAAGAGGGCCAGAAATTAATATTACACCAAGCCAATCAACCAACATAAGCCACCAGAAACACTCAGATTAATATTATTTGAAAACATATAATATTATTTAGATCACATACCTAGTGTATACATAGACTCATGATATAGTAATGATGTTGGACTTCAATTATCTAGATATTTGCTGAGGTCTTTCTGTCAAAAAATGGAGCAGATAATTTCTTTATTTAACTTAATGTCAATTTCATCTTTAAAATTACAAACTAAGATCATGAAATACTGTTTTGAATTGTATTCTTACTAATAAGGAAGAATGAAATGGACACATACCTCCATGGTATCAGCCTATGAGACCCTCAACATTTGGCATTGGCCAGAAGGAAGGTGACCTATTACATGTAAATAGGACCTGCTATTTGGCAGGAGTCCCTGGGGATTCTGTCAGCAAGTAAAACCTTAGTGTACAGTAATAGAACAAGAAAGCCAAGCAACACCTGGAGAAATCATGCCCACTTGCATAGGGATGTGATGTTAAAGGCAAGGAGATAGGGGTGATCCTTCCCCAGAGCCATGTGAATTGAGGTGAGACTCATTTCCTTGATTCAAATGGGGTCCTGCCCAACCATGGAATAGCAATGATGAGTCTTTGGGGGAAATAAACCCTCCTCCATAGTAATAAGGAAAAGTCTGACAAAGAATAACGAGGCCCCTGGACTTTGGGAGAATTAAAGATAAAACACATGCAAAAGAAGGATAAGTCAGAAATTTGACACAGAAAATCAAGAATGAAAAAGTGGAAGGCTCTTGGGAATGATGTTCTAAAGTTTTAGTGAGGAAGACAAAATATATTTGTCTACCAGCCTTGACATAAGTGCACAAGGAACTCACCAACCAACTTAGTATTTAAAAATATATAACAGAAGATTAAAACAAGAGTGGACAGGTAATAGAAGATCTGCACAAAAACATGGCAATGTAAGAAAAGCCAAAGAAAACCAAGAGAGCATGGATTTCTTTTTCTCTTTCCTTATGTGTTCTTTTTTAAAATTTTAATTATAGAAAAAAGGAGGCTCATGAAAGGGATATAGCCACAAAATCAATAGAATAATCATGACAGTTAAAAAGGGGAAGTGGTATTGAACTATTCAATTACTTTTTAAAAATATTTTGATTATGTATTCTCTTATAGAGAGTGATCTTTAGACTAGAGAAGACTGACCAAAAATAGCTAATAAGTAGTTGATAAGCAGGATAAGTAGGGAACTAGAAAAGAGACCTTAAGTTGCTCTATATACATTCATGTCATCAGGCCCAGATGACTACTTCAAAGAGTACTCAAAAAAAACTGGCAGATGTGAGGGCAGAGCCTTTCACAATGACCTTTGAAAGTTTGAGAAGAAAGGAAAACTTTGGGATCGGAGAAGGGCAGATGTCTCAATATTTGTGAAAATGGAAGCTATTAGAATCTGCAAAATTCAGGCTAGGGAGCTTAACTGATTACTGGCAAAATTCTTGAAGGTATTAAATAAAGAATTAATAAATCAAAAATGGCATATTGATATGTGGTCTTTATAGAATGACAAGATGCAAAGAATAGCCATTAGGATTTAGATGTCAACTCCGAGAAAAGCTTCCAGTGTTACTCTTTATGGACCTTTCTTTGACCTTTTACTGATGTTAATTAATGTGATCTCTTAGGTAAAAGAGCCATTATGGTATATAGCACAGTGAGATAAAACTCAAATATGAACAGTTACTAATTCATATATAAAAATTTATGACCCAGCACATTGACTTAGAAAACTATATCTTAACATTATCTATGTTCTGTTGCATTTTTATTTATTTTGTTAAATATTTTTCAATTATATTTCATTCTAATTTAGGCTACATTGGGAGTGAACAGTGCATATGACATCTCTAGTGCAATGAATATAGGACTGGCCCTTGGAATTACAAAGATCTTGGTTTGATTCTTGACTCTGATACTATCTGCATGAGTTATGACCAAGTTATATTACTTTACACAGCCTTAGACAATTTTTTTTGTACTGTAAATCACTGATGGGTTTCCCATCTCTGTGAGAAGTAGTTTACCCAGAGCAAGTTTCCCACACCAATGAAACTTCAGATCACTCCCTTCTCCAGTATTCAGGGACATGGAGAAGTAGCTTCCTTATTTTTCAGATGACATAAAGATAAGGAAAAAACAATATTTTGTATGACATTATTCTTAAGGATTTAAAACATCTGGTTGAATCTAAGATAAAATGTAATAAGGATTATATAGAAATTTTTTGCACTTATCACAAACTATATCTGCTTTGAATCTATCCTATTTTCTGCCTATTACCCAATATTTTCAGCTCTTTTCCACAATTTTCATGCTCTATGATGGTACTTTCATGCCTTTTTCTTGTTAAGCTAGGGCCTTGGTGGTCATTTTCAATTGGGTTTCCTGGCTTATATATTACAAAAGGGAATACAATAAAGTATTTCTGAGTGAGAACTGGTAGACTCACTATAAAAGTTATTTCCTTCACTTGCCTTGAAGGCCGGTCCTAAAGTAGAGGAGATGGACTCAGATATCCTACATATTGGTCAGGACATATTGTGAGAGATGCAAAACTTACATGGATCAAATTCATGAGTCTCATAGAGCCATCTCATTTCTCCTGCCATCCTTCAGCTGCAGCCTAAAGATTTAGACACCTGAAGACCAGTGAATGAGTCAACAAACTTTATTAAGTACTTTCTATGTTCTGGGCACAGTGCTGAGCACTAGGGATACAAAGAGAATGTCCACACCCTAAAGGAACATTCCTATCCCTACAAATAGTCCCTTCACTCAAAGAGCTACTATATATGTTAGTGGAGACAACAAGCAAAAAAAAAAAGTACAAAAAGCTATATACGATAAAAAAAAAAGAAGTAAATAAGAAAGGGGAGGCCAAGTTACTCTGCCGTATGCACAAAATATAATTCTCCTTCTAGACCCAGAGAACTAGCAGCACTTTTGCCCTAAATCTCTTTTCTTTTCCCCTTTCCCTCAATTCTTCAACCACTTTTTCTCTTTTGGATATTCATGAGTTAAAAGAAGTTATAATATTGGTTTATTTCTTTATGAATTATTGATATGTCTGACTCTAGTGATAGCCACCTGAATATTAAAATTGGGAGATTCATAATTAATAGCATTTATCTGGGGGGGGTAGAAGCCCAGAGATTTGAAACTAGATGAATATATTAATACTGTGATATCAGGCAAAAATGTAAATGTGGTCCTAGACTTTATTGAGGGTTGCAAGATCCAAAATGAGGAAAGTTATAGCCTCACATTTGTTTATGCTTGTTAAAATTTTTAATAATTAACACTTTAACACAATTTTAAATAATCATTTTCTTCCAGAGATTCATGTTCTTTCTCTCCTTTCAACTTCTCCACCTTACCCAATATGATTTAGATTGTACATACATTATCATACAGTACATATTTCTATGCTCATCATATTGTAAAAGAAGAAATATCATTTCCACAGGAAAAAAAAAATTTGTGGAGGAAATAAAGCCAAAAACAGCACACTTTAATCTGCATTCAGACAGTGGATAGACAGTCAAAATACATTTGGAAATAAATTATACATGCTATACTTTTTGAAGAACTTTGATAAGCTGAAGACAATTCAAAGGAAGCAAGGCACAATAATGAAGAGCCTTTAGTTCATGCAGATAACAATCACTTGACAGAACTTATTATTTTTAACCTGAAAAATGGAAGATCTGGAGATGAGAATGATAGGTATTTCAAGGATCATCATTAAGAATGAAAAAAAAATTTACTGCTTGACCCAGAAGATAGAATAGAGTCAATGGGTACAAGATACAAAGAATAATTTATATTAGAGATAAGGTCAAATGTCTTTACATTTATTGCTGTCCAAAGATAGAATGGAATGTTCTTGAAGTCAGAGGACCTCAATAGAGGGCTTCAAGCAAAGGCTAAAAGATCACTTGTTCAGCAGGTTTTAGAGAGGATTCTTGTTAAAATACAAAACTATATGAGTTCTGTCCCTTCCAACTCCCAAGATTCCACAATTCTGTTACTCAAAGGAATGTTCATTTTCATTATATCATTCTATTTTTTAATATAGAAAGTCTCTATCATCTTATCTTTAGAGATATTTATATATATATACACACACACATACATATATATATATATATATATATATATACACACACACACATGAACACACACATAGAGAAGAAAGAGAGAGAGAGAATCTCTGTGAATGCATTGATTGTCCTTACTCTCAGAGAAATAAATTACCCTCTCCTTTGACCAAGGCAATCTCACTCCACTTCCTGTTTTTAAACCTTGCCACCTCATATCTTCTCTAGGACTTTACTACTACTTCTGTCTTGTGAGTTTTCTTTCTTTTTATTTCTCATACTCCTTTTCCTACAAATGTATTCAGGATCCTATAATTGCACTCCTAAAAGTCATCAATGGTTATTTCCCATCCCACAAAAGTAAAGGCCTCCTTCAGCACTGTCTTTGGCGCTCTTCTAAAGGAGCTATACATGGTCCTTGAGCAATTCTATTTTTACAACTTCTACTAAAATTTCAAGAGAGAGAAAGAGAGTAATTGGGTCTCTGATGTATTTGGTAGAGAGAACATCCAAGTAATAAAACTCCTTCTACTGATGCATATTGACATATTCTCTGAAGCTTTAGTCCAAAAGAGTTGCCAAGGAAACTGAGGGATTAAGCAAATTTACCCAAGGGCCAATAGCTATTAAGTGTTAAAGGCAGGACCTGAATCTTCTTCTTGGCTATCTTTTCATCCATTATACCACATTACCTCTGAAGATGTCCATTGGGAGTGGCTAATACATATATGTGTTCATTTTTGACTTCTTCCATGATCTCCAAATAAATACCTTCCCTCCCATAATGTATCTTCACCTGAACCACTTTCAAATCTTAAGCAAGCTTAACATATTCAAAAGAAAAGCATCATGTTTTTTTCTAAAAATCGTGCCTACCTTTTTTATTTTTTCTCAACAATAATGGTACTACTATTCTTTTAGATTTAAGAATCAAAGCTATCTTTGACTGTTCCTTTCCATATACTTTCCATAATCCAATCGGTTGCCACCTTATCAATGTTATTACCACTCCATAGTACCTATCAAATTTGTATTTTCTTTCTAATTCAACTGTTACAACCTTAGTTTGAGCTTTCACTCTCTTACCTAAATTATTCAGTAGGCTCCCTAGTTGGCCTTCCTATTTCAAAACCCTGCACATTCTTTACATCTAATTAATCTAATAAATTTTACATAGTATCATTATAATTATCTTTCTAGCATACTATCATGTTTATGTAATTCTACTGTCTAAAAAATTTCAGTGACATTTCATTGCATACAGATTAAAGTCAGATTCCTTCCTTATGGTAAATTACCAGATGTTCCACGATTTGACTTCAAACTACCTTTATCCAGGCTTGTTGAATGCAGGAGCTGTTTTTGCCTTTCTTTATATCCCCAGTGCTTAGTATAGTTCTTGGTGAATAGAAGGTACTTAATATATACTTGTTGACTTACTTTCATATTCTATGTTCCAGCAACAACTAGGCCAATTCTTGGGAATTATCTCAAGCTGCCCTTTTTAATATCCAGGCTTGACATTATATCGTACCTCTTCGGTTTTTTAACAGGTAGTGCTCTGGAATCACTTTCCTTACTTATCTTCCTGTTCCCAAACTGTCTAACCCTTTACTCTAGTTTACTGCTATTATCCTGCTTCCCTGCTTCTGGTCCTGTAGAAAGTCATAAAATCTCCTCCCATTATAAGATTATCCTTTGACTCTACTCTCAGAGTTCCTTTGTGATCTTGCCATTCTGTCTTGTTGAACTCCCTTCCTCTCTCACTACAATAATTGTGTCAGATACGTGACTCTGGTACATCCCATTCTACATTACTCCAGCAGGAGTTCTATCTATTCTCTACTTTCAGTCTCATTCTCCATTGACTTTTTCCCATCTCCCAAAAGACATGTTTGGTTTTTCCTTTAAGACTTTATAGCTATGCTTTCAACTCCCTTCTAAACCCTTACATCCAATCAGCTGTCATTCAACATCTCTCTTCCTTAATGCCAATTTTGAAAAATCTTTATTCCCTATGCATACTCTTCCTCATTCCCTACTCTCTCCTTAATCTCTTCCCATCTGGATTTTGTCCCCAACACTACTAAAACTAGCTCTTAAATGTCATCAAAAGTGACCTACTAATTGATGAATCCAATTGCCTTTTCTTAGGCCTCATAGTCCTTGGTTTTTTCTCAGCATTTGACACTGACTCTTCATTCTCTATATTTGCTTTTTCTAGATTTTCCTTACAGGTATCGTGACATTAAAAGTTGAACCCTAAATGTAATTATGGAAATGGAGTTTTTTCCCTAGTTTTGCATCATCATTTACCAAATACTTTCTACAGAGAAACGGGTTAATAATGTACCAATTAAATGAAAGACAAACTAATAAATGACTATAACCCAAGATAGGATCAATTACTGAGTAACTGATAGTGGTAGATGATGTTGAGAATGGAAAGAATAAAATGACTTTCAGAGATGCTATAGAGGTCAAAATAATGACACACTTGAAGAACATACATAGATCACAAAGGTTTGGAATAGAGGGGGAATGTTATACTCTATATCTTGATGGATTTTAGGGAACCTAACCATAGGAATGATGTCAAATGACCATCTGAAAAGTCACACGAAGGTATGAAGAAGAATTCAGGCAAAGTATATAAGAAGAATTTGTTGCTATAGCATAATGAAGATGATGATAACTGGAAAATATGAAGCACTTTTAATTAATTTCCATAAGCATTCATTAAGTAACTTCTACATATAATATATTAAGCTAGCTACTAGGAATGCAGAAACATTATGTCTAATTGAATTATTTGTATATATTGCTTTTTTTTCTCAAAACAAACTTTATGAGGTCCAATCTGTGACACAGGTATCATTGAGAAAACTAGATGGCTTAGTGGACAGAGGGTTAGGCCTGAAGTCATAGAGATCTGAGTTCACATACGACATTTACTAGCTGTGTTACCCTGGGCAAGTCACTTCACCTCTGTTTATTTTAATTGACTGGAGAAAGAAATGACAAAGCAGTTCAGTACCTTTGCCAAGAAAAAAAAAAAAACCTTGAATAGTATGGCATGATATGGGCCATAGGACCACAAAGAGGCAGACATGACTCAACAACAACAAAGATAATAGGCACCATTATTCCTGTTTTACAAGTAGGGAAATAGAGACTTAGAGAAGTTAAACAACTTGCTTGGGTTAAGAGAGGTGGTATCAGTGTCAAGATTTCAACCCATGTCTCCCCTAGTGCCAATTCCAATATTCTTTCCATTGTAACTCAGACTGCTTGATATGAAGAAAGAGAAAAAATTAGACATAAGGGAAAAGAAAAAATATGAGAATAAAAAGAAACATGGCATCTGTGGCCATAGGTCTCCCATTTTTGAGACTTTACCAATTGGATATAGTTCTTTTTTTGATATAATGTAACCTTTTATCAGGAAAAAATACTTATGGGAAAAGCTACTAAATTTAACTTCAAACCTAATTCTTTAGCTCCTATTGAAGGCTGCCAGATTGGTTCCTTATTAGAGTGCATTTCTACAAAGAGATAAACATTTTAAAAAATAAGTATGAATGGGATCCAGAATAAAATGCATCCATTTGTGCAAGGAAAATAGCTTTTACTGCAGAAAATGGCACAAATTTATCATATGGGGGAAAATGTGTTTTTAGAAGAATTTCTCTAAGACCAAAGCATAGAATCATTACCATAGAATGTTAGATTTTTGCCATTCTAAGTATACTATTGGGGAAAAATAGTTTTCTACTCCCTTCAAAAAAATCAGCAATTAGTTATTTCCTATTTATAGTGGAATAGTCAAAATTAGTTAAGAAGCGACAAATATCATACCATTGTTTTTAAATGTGATTTGTAAATAGCTATGTGCAAATGATACTGGGCTCTGCAACATTTTTGATTTAGCTTATTCAAATTGTTTCAGGGTATAACTAATAATAACTAAGTGCTCCTTGAAACCTGCTTTCATTTTAGGGCTAGCAGTTTTCTACTGGCCCAAGTTAAACTCAATTGAACATACCATGACATGCAGCTAATAAAAGGGCATCTGCCACTAGGGAGCAAGTACCAAAATCAACAATTTGCATAGCGAACAAGGTTTATATTGTGACAGCTCATGTCTTCTTGTACAGAACAATGGAATGAACACTCCCTTATGGCTCATACTAAACACTAGACATGTGGCCTTAGAAAAAGAAATCACTTCTCATTCCACTTTTTCCCAATGGTCCTTTGTTAGTTCACAGCAAGGATTTGACTTTATGCCCTGATCTCTCTTTAAGAGGAAGTCCAGCTCAATTCAATTTGCCTCTCTCTGCCTTTTAGTAATGAAACAACATGCATTTGAGCAAGCCCCATGATAATGCAGAACAGATGGGCAGAGTTCTGTCTAATTAGATTCTGGGCGGCTTGTTTGCAGTAGTAAATGTGTATACATTTGCTGATTTCACACTTATTTCAGTGACAACAGCTTAGTCAAAGACAAGGGGAAAAAGTGTCTTTCTTCCCAATAAATATAGGTGGAAATCCTTAGCCAAGAGCTACTTAATATAAATCAATAATTTTAATTGAATTACTGTTTACTATCACCCATTTCATGAATCAATTTTCTGCTCTTTGACCTCAAAATAAAGTACTCTAAATACTTTTTTCCACCCTTTACTTATTAGTTAAGATATTGATGTCAAGAACAGAATTAGAATTTTCACTTTACCACAAGGGATAATTTCAAGAAACTGATTTTTAAAATCTAGTACAAAGAATACTACCTAGTACGTTGTTCCTTTTATTCTTGGTTTAGTTTTTAGCAGATATTGCATAAGTATTGTAAGAACCACAGAACACATTCACTTTTTAAGAAAGGACACATGAAAATACATAAAAATGCCCCCAGTAAAGATTGCAAACAATGAATGGGGAACACAGGATTCAGAGTTATTAGAGATATTAGTGAGAATGTAATGCAATCTCTGAATTTTATAGATGAGAGAAATAAAATTGGGAAAAGTTAATGAGAGACTTACCAATTATATTTAGAATTGTCAATGATACAGTGGGAAGAATGCTGACTTTGGGGTCAGAATACTATCTTTAAATAATTTCATCTGTTTACTATTTTACTTGAGTAAGTTACTTAATGTCTCTAGGCATCAGTTTCTTTGGCTGTATATTGATAAAGTTGTACTGGAGTAGAGGTTAAAAATAAATTTCTGTCTCATAAACCCCTTTGTCAGTCTGGTTAACCCTTTGGACCCCATATCAAGATAATGTTTTACATGAATATAATAAATTGCATGGAATTTCACAAGAAGACAATTATAATGAAATAAAGATGATCTTCCCCACTTCAAGTTCACTGACCTGATAAAATATATCCATACAGCTCTTGTTGGTATATGAGAGTCTGAATAAGAATTACTAAATTTGATGAGCTCATACCGTTTTTCAATAATTTTCAGTTGTGTCTCACCCTCAGTGACCCTATTTGGGGTTTGCTTGACAAAGATACCGGAATGATTAGTCCTTTTCTCCTTCAGCTAATTTTATAGATGAGGAAACTGAGGCAAGCAGGGTTAAGACCCTTGTTCAGGGTCACAATGCTAGTAACAGTCTCGGGCTATATTTGAACTCATGAAGATAAGTCTTTCTGTTTCTGAGTCCATTGCTCTATTCTGTGCACTAGAGATTCCCTCTAGATCTTTGATCCTATGAACCCCAAAGTTCTGACTCAAAACTCTTTCCATTATGCCATACTTCCAGGTGTTACAGGTTATTTTTGATATTTTACTAAAATATTCAAACAATTAAGAAGCATTTATTAAATGCCTACTATGTTTTAGAAAACTTCTAGGAGCTACATTTATGTAACCTCCAGTAGTAAAAATGAGTCCCTGAATGCAAGGCTTCTCAGGAAGTCATTAACCTAGAAGCAGTAAGACATGTAGTCTCTTCCCTTAGCTTGAACCCAACCCATTTTTCTCTCCAAATTACCAGATGTCCTGCCAAGAAACCATGAGGGCAAGAAATTCATTAGGAGTCTGGTTAGGGAGTCACCCACTGCAGTGCCAAACACAGCTGGGCAATCATACATTGACATATTGATCCATTACATATAGAAAATTTTTGTCTGATCACTGAAGTAACCTATGTTCATTGTCCTTACCCTGTGAATCATTATCTATCATTGTTTCTGTATTAAGATTACCTAATTCTTATAACTACATCATTTTACCTATAAATTGTGCACTTCAATTCAATAAACTAAGTCACCGCCTAGCCTTCCTGAGTCCATCTGCATTTTTACCCCTTGGGACCCCAAACCAGTGGTCCACAGTGGGCTTGAAAACTATTTTTTAGGACTTCAGAAAATACTTTTTGGGGAAATGTGCAAATTCTATTATTATCTTCATAGCATATGTATGTTTACACATATATCTGCATATTTTTCATATATATGTACATTTAATTTAGGAATATTTCCATAATTTACCTAACAAATCACAGTATTTTCAAATATAAAAAGCGGTTTCCAGCCAATTCCTTCTGCATGAAATGTCCAAAAATGGGACTCTCCCACCCAACTAACCAATGGTAACACAGGAACTAGAAAACAGTTCTCGTTCCTAGGCAGTCGCTCTTTGCAATATAGTAAATCTCTTTATACTTACTTTTTCTTCTGTTTCTATCCAACCTTCTTTGTCATTTCTAAACAAATTTTTTGTTCCCTCCCTCAAATCATTGACTCTACTTTGAATGACCATCCACCCCACTCTTCATGTAAGTCTACCTAGCTTTCAAGACCATGTAAAAAGTAATCCCTTCCATGATCAATCTGGAAGGAAGTTATCTCTATTTTATAAATTTCCATGCCATTTTTGCTGGGAAACCTTATGATTCTTACCTCATTCTAAACTGAAACATACACATCTATTATCATTTCTTAACTTTCTAGTTAGTCTAAGGAACTCATAAGTCTAGAAATTAATTCTTCTCTATTTCTTCTAAAACTTTGTTTGGATAGTGTGGGAGTGAATGCAAGAAGGTAGGGAAGAGGTTTTTTCCTCCCCCATCATTAAGTCTATTGAAATCCTTATCGTCATTTAATAACAACTCATTTTTTGCTTCTTACAAAAAAAATTTCCTATCTCTCTAATAGGAAGTAAATTCTTCTTAGGTGACTCATAGCATATTTTGTAGGTCTTTTTTGAGACCTAAGCTTTATTTTTTCTGTTGTTGTTAGCTTGGTGATTCAGTGGTTAGATTACTGGACTTGGAGTTGGAAAGACTTGAATTTTAATCTGACCTTGGAGACTTACTTATAGAAGTTTAATGAGCTCACACAAGCAGTGTAAGCCTAGACAAGTCACTTAACTTCTGTCTACTTTAATCCATGGCAAAAGGAAATGGAAAATCACTTGTTTCATTTGCCAACACAACCACATAGACAGTATTGGTGTACTGTGGTCCATGGGACTGGGGACAGTTGGAGATGACAGAACCACTGAATAAAAACAACAAAATCTAATTTGAATTATAATAGTTAAATATGTGTTCTTTCACCTACGAAATCAGAAATCCTTTGAGGATATGGATTGCATGTCTTTGAACTCCTGTGCTTTTCCCATGTAGCTATCTGCTTAACAAATGTTTGATGAAAGGAGGATAATTCACTCTCCCTTGGAGTTTTGATGGCAGTGACAGCAGTTATGAGAAGCTGACTCCTTTTCTGTAAATTAAAATGACATTTCAATATCCAAGTTTTACAGATGCCTTCTTATTTTATATAATCATGTTTCCATTCATGTCTTCTCCCCTAAAACAATGACCTTTCTTTTGTAACAAACAAACAAACCAAACAGTTAAATATGATACATCTACATACTGACCACTTCTGAGAGTGTTGCAACATTTCACACCTATAATTCCTTATATATCAATGAAAAATGTTAATTTCCTCATCTTTAGAGTCATGATTAGTCACTACTATTACAGTCTTCAGATTGAATGACTGACTTTAAATTTCATCACTTTTCCTATTTCCAAACTAGGTTATTTTTTCTGAAGAAACATGAATATGAATATTTTATTTATAGGGAGATGAAATTATTCTTAAAGGGAAGAGGGTATGTGCTACTCCAATATCCCTGAAACTTATGAGAATAATTTTATTTTATGTTATTGTTCACAGTAAGAAAACTGACTCACAAGTATGACTACTTAATTGTTCTGTTCTCAGTACTCAGTTTAGCATTGTTCCTCCTCTTTCATCTGGGTAATACTGTACTAATGAAAAACAGGGCATCTTTATTTGCTCTGGCCTTGGGGTCAATTATCAATTTATCATCATGTCCTGCAGGTTTAAAATAAAATACTCTGGGCAGTGTAGCCATTGTACAAAATTGACATTAAGTAGATTCTGTGAGTATGGACTTAATAAAAAATACAGAGAGAGCTGCCTCTAAAAGGCTTCTCCAACTGTAAATTCTATTAGGTAGCTTTTAATACAGGAGAGTAGGAAACTAAAAAGCTAAATTGGAGATTTTTTTTCACTACTGCTCTCTATCCCTATACACAGTGATACAAAGGAAAAATGGTTATACAATAGTGTTCCTTTAAAAAAATTTTGCTATCTTGCAAAAAGTTTTTTGTTTGACTATTATATAAATGTATGTATTGATATGGGACAGCTATGTAGAACAATGGATAGAGCAATAGAGCTGAATTGAGGAAAATATATCTTTCTGGATTCAAATTTGGCCTTAGATACGTGCAAGCTGTATTACCCTGGACAAGTCACTTAACTCTGCCTCAATTCCCTCATCTGCATAATAAACTAGGAAAACCATTCTATTTTCTCTGCCAAGAGAATCTTAAAAGGGATCCCAAAGAGTCAGACAGGACTGAAAAATGACTGAAATGAATGTGTTCATATATGGAGATACTATACTTATAGATATGAAGACATAGATAATGCATTTTGCATGTAGTAAACATTGTTCTAGTTCTAGGGTTACAAGTAAAAGCTAATAAGATAGTCCCTGCTCTCAAAGAGCTGATATTCTAATGGTGGAAAACAACATAATAAAAGGGTGTGGAGAAGAAGACATATCTAGGTGGCATTGTAGCAAGGAGATGACAGAAAGTAGCAATAATATGGAGTCCTGCTTCTAAGCAAAGTGAATCAAAAACTAAGCTCTCAAGACCTTGAGTTAATGCATACATTCATATGAATATATTTTGTCTGGAGCTAAATGTTACTTGTAGTTGCCAGTGAGGCAAAGCACTGAAGATCATATGCTCTTCTGCAACTTAATAGTCTTAAAGAGTTGCCTGAACCACTAAGAAACAAGGGGAAACTTCTCTGGGTTTACACAGTTAGAATACATCAGAGGATGGAGAGGATATAAATTAGATAGACAGACAGACAGACATGTAGATAGACAGATATAGATTATTATCTATATATGCAGAAAATTATAGTGAAATTTTTTGTCATTTTCTTCTTCATATCCCCAGTGCCATTCAGTACTTTGTACATGTGTTTTATAAATACTGAATGTTGATTTTAATTCAATATCAAAAAGAATTCAATTTCCTAATTGCAAATGGTAAAATAAACTAAGCTAAAATAATTAAAATATATTTTTAACACAGGGACATCTAATTAGATCTGAAAGTCAGTAAGGTCCCTACATCTTCCAAAACCCAGCATGAGACAAGAATTAGGTTTGGCAATGGAGAATTCAGGATGTCTGATAAGGTTTTGTCTGTCTCCATCAATTCTTTTCAATTCCTAGTAGTCACATAGATTGCATCTAGCTTTTATGAACAGACTTCTGTAGTTAGGCAAATTTATACTGAAATAAGAAACAAGAAAAATAGAATTTATAGTAATTATGCTGTACAGAGAGTTTATGACATAATTATATCAAAATACATTGGGGAAATATTAAAGTTAATAAGGTTTCATTTTTAATATACTTGCTTATATGTTTTCATTTGAAAAAAGAGTAGGTTCCCATAGGATAAAAAACAATAGTTCCTTATATTTCCATTTTCCCAAAGGCCTCTTATTATCACCATTAGGTCCTTTGTACCTTGAAAACAACAGGCCAATTTACTTCCTTCTGAACTAAATATGAAATGTTTTGCATTATTAAAAAATTCTAATATTTCAGTTGATTTGAAAGGTTTATGCTTCAGGTGGGTGTAGGACTAGGTAGCCACTAAATTAACTTTCAACTCTGAGAATCTACGATTCCATACTAGTAGTCCTTGTGCATTAAATAATTAACTCTTGCTTTGAAAGGCAATAGAGTTCATTTATCTTCCCAGAGACCCCATTAAGGTTCTATCTTCTATGGAAGATTTATGAGTAGATTTTGCACATCAACAAGAATCATACAGAATGAATAGGCATGGATGGATTGAAATCTAACATTGGAATGAATACTCTCATCAAAAAGACTAAAAATGTTTAAGTATGATCACATTAACATAATACTCTCAAGCATTCTTTAGGCTTCTGACCTAAGTCGGCAGACCACCTGATTTAGCCTATAATGATCAGACCAAACTGTGCTAACATTCCAAAAACATGCTAACAGTCCAAATTGTGCTAACAGTCCAAGCCTCCATCTAAGGCGTGCTCTAATTCTTCATTATGATTAGAGGTCACATTGATTCCTAGAAAGAATTCAAGTAGAGGATGAACTATGTTCTGAGATTAATAGAAGATTGTTAACAAAATGGTGAATTTTCTCTGGTCAGAGAACAGGTAGAATCATATGATATAGTCAATTGCATTCAGCAGGTAGGTGAATAGAAAGACAAAAGTGAAGCATTCTTTTTAGTCATACTGCTCCTATTCTATTCTACTGCAAGAATTAAACACACAGACACAGACACACACACACACACACACACACACACACACACACACATATATATAACTTCATGTATATATGAACATATATAGTTGCAGAAAAATATATTAAGTAAATTTAGACTAAAATAGTTTTATTAAACCCTTACCTTCCATCTTAGAATTAATACTGTGTGTTGGTTGTAAGGCAGAATAGTGGTAAGGGCTAGCCAATGATGGTTAAGTGACTTGCCCACAGACACAGAGCTAGGAAGTATCTGAGGTCAGATTTGGACCCAAGACCTCCCATATCTGGGCCACCCAGCTGCCCCCAGACTTTGATTTTAAAAATTGTTTCATTTTAAGTAGAGAAAAGATGGGGGGGCAACAGAAACAATCAGGAAAATTAAGAAAGGTCTTGTGTAGGAGGTATCACTTGAGGTAGTTTTCAAGAGGTTTCATGGCTGTAACTGTAACTGCAACTGTATCCATAGCAACATAGCCAAAGTCACTTTCTTTTTTTTTTAAACCCTTGTACTTCAGTGCATTGTCTCATAGGTGGAAGATCGGCAAGGGTGGGCAATGGGGGTCAAGTGACTTTCCCAGGGTCACACAGCTGGGAAGTGGCTGAGGCCGGGTTCGAACCTAGCACCTCCTGTCTCTAGGCCTGACTCTCACTCCACTGAGCTACCCAGCTGCCCCTAAAGTCACTTTCAGTGAGGTTCAGGGTAACTTCTTATTTCTTTTTAATGTTCTTTCTCAATATTAGAGTAATATCTTTTTTAATTTTTAAAAAATACTCCTAACAAACTATTCTTGCACTTATAGAATTAACAACTTAAATATC
Organism: Gracilinanus agilis; assembly: GCF_016433145.1. Classification (NCBI taxonomy): domain Eukaryota; kingdom Metazoa; phylum Chordata; class Mammalia; order Didelphimorphia; family Didelphidae; genus Gracilinanus; species Gracilinanus agilis. The sequence continues at coordinate 368,274,099 of NC_058130.1, forward strand.
AATAAGTAAATTTCTAGTAGGAATGTAAGCTTCCCTGTATCATCTTCCAGACTAAGGCCAAATTTTGCATCAATTCAACCAGAGGTTTAAGTGGATCTCAGTATTATCATTATGGAAAGCATATCAACAGGTTGTGCTGACTAGAGACATATTCCTAACAGCCCCTTTTGATGAGGCCTCACACAGAGTGACATGCCCAAAATACTGCCTACGTAATTGATGAATGTACTTCAGGCTGGGCTTGGGTACTGTTCAGTACAGTTCTCTAAATGGTGATAAATAACCACCTTTGTCTGAAATGGGTGAGGTGGGAGGGCCACCCTTTGACAAGCCAGAAAATGAAATGATTGCTATTGGATTCTATTGACTTGCCTGGTGAGAGCAGTTGTGCTCCTTCCTAGAGGTTAATTGGACTTGAACTCAAGAAATTAAGAGGTCAGTTGGGGTCACAGTGACAGCAGGTCTACTTTTAACTCACCGCTAATAACATTTGGCAGAAGGAGGATGCATCAGTACATTTAAGTCTGAATATGGTTCAATTTCCTTAAGACCAATAGTTTGTAAGAATTTGTTAGGGAAAGAAAAGCACAATTGTAACTTTATGACAGGTGAAGGGATACACTTTGTTTTTATTTCTACCCAGATATTATTAGTTAGAAGCACTCAATAACAAAAAAAAATTTTTTTAAAGGATTAATTCATACCCTGAAGATTTTCCTAAAAGAACAATGTTGTCTTACCAGTATCTTTTACCTCAGAAAATGCCCTTGGGTAGAGTTAGTATCCCATGACAATTCAATTACAGAGTAGTTAGCATTCAAAAGAGATTGCTCTGAAGGCTTCAAAAGGCCATTTTAGTGGACATTCTGGTCTTGGGTTTTATAGAACATGTGTGCATCTCTCTAAGAGAGATTCAATTCTTTATAACTAAGTTATTGGATAGTCTAATTTGTCTTCCTAATTCCAGTCTATGTTTTCTCTAATCCATCATCCATACTTCAGGGCAAATAACATTCCTAATATAGTTTTCTAGTGATGTTCTTCCCCTATACACATCTTTAATGGTTATATTATAATATAATGTATACAATATGATATTGCAATATAATATACCTCAAAATTACAGTATAAATCAAGTCCCTCATGCTTTTTCTTATATGAGTCTCTTTCAAGGCCTTGTTCCCATCCTTCCATCCTATAACTCTGTGCCTTTGCTTATGTTGTCCTCCCTGCCTGGAGTGAGTACTCCCTAAATCCCACGAACATGACTTTCAACTATTTCTTTGTTTGGAAGTTACTTTCTTCCTTCCAGGTTGCAATCAGGTGGAACCTCTTCCATGAAATTAACTATTTTGGAATCTCTCCTCTAACTCGTAATTTCACCTTCCAGATAAAGTATCTCTCTTCTTATAAAATCATCATATCTTTATCAGAATAACTTCTATCTAATAATACAGCCTTCATTTTTATTTGTGAAGTTGAACTTTTGGATCCAATGTTTTATATTTATCCTGATATATTTTGATTTTCTATTCAGTCCAGTGCTCTAGACCAGATGGACCAAATGTGGCTCAAAATATTCCTTACTGTTTCTTGAATGGTAGTAAGATATAATTGGGAAATATTAAATAAAATAAATAAGAATACAATGAATCAAAGATAATATATTTTAAAATCAGTAAAATGCAACCTATAGGAATTTTTTTGTACCAATTAGAGGTCCTCCCTCCATCTTTATTTGAGTTTGACATAACTGCTTTAGACTCGCAAGATGCTTCTGGATCCAGATTCCATCATTCATTATATTAGATATCCTTCTTACTTGTAAATCATTCATGGATTTGATTACAATAGCCTCCATCTCTCTATCCCACAAAGGTAGCTGCCACATACCTTCTTTAGCAAAATGTTGATGTTTCTATTAGACTGAATAATGATCAGTAAAAATGATATAAATGATAATGAATGACTTCTTTCATTCTAGGACTACACAAGAGTTTAGGGAAACGTCTAAGAATAATAAAAGAAGCTCTGCTAGCAAAGTTAGCACGAGCTTTCCATAATGAACATGTGATTTGTCCCAGGATCTATATCTTGAGGAACTAAGAACAGAATTCATGGTGTGTTCAGAAAATCCAAACATGTAGACATTGCAATTGATTGATAGTGTAGGCAGAGATGAGTGCTGTGAGAGAGTGCTTTCTGGGCCATAACACTTTTTTGCAAAGAAGACATAAATGGGATGTAACTACAGTAGGAGGAGTTCAGTTTAGGTAGCCAGCCGACTCAGGGAGAGACCAAGTATTATCACCTCCCCACAATATAAAATTACAGCAGAGGGAAGAGAATGATCCTGCTACAGTGCCAACAGTTCATCAGGACCAGCAAATTAGAGAGATGAGTAAATCAAAGGAAATACTAGGGAATAACAAAAGTCATTTCATCTAGAGATTTCTCTTAAAAAAGAGAATAACTTAAAATAGCAGACAATGGCTTCTAGAACATTAGATAAATTTTCAAATTTTCTATGAAGACAACATAAATAATTAGAAAGAAATTAAGCTGAAAGTTGACTTCAGATTGCTAATGTGCCAGAGTGAAAAACATTTGGACCTGTCCAAACAGCTTCCAAAGAATCACAGAGAAAGAAAAATACTTCATAATGAATTCTGGAATAGCAGAACCAACAGAAGGGGTGAAGAAGTGCTCTAACCCAGAAGAGCAGGGATGGAAAGCAAGGAGGATCCATCTTCTGGTGTGGGAATAGAGCACTGAGAAAGGCTGGGAGGAACTTCAATTTGATATAGTGCATATGGCAGGAAAAAGAGCACAACTGGTTCAGTGTAGTGTCAGCAGGAGAGAAGCAGAAAGCAACACAATACTGAACAGGTGGCACTGGGAGGAGCACAGCCCCACAAAGTCTAGACATGGTAGAGGTCAGGCACAACTCAGTGTGGGCGGTAGTGGGAGGGACTCAGTCCAACAAAAATCTAGTCTAGTAGAAGTGGACAAAACGCATTTCAATCCAGCACAAATGGAGTCTGAACTGAATAGCTGTAAACCTTTACAAAGCAGATCAAACAGGCCACCTCTGCTGAGTGATCAGTCTGGGTCCCAGAGAGCTAAGCAGACTTTAGGTACTGGAATAGACCACATAATAGGCATGAGACAGGATTCCCTCCATCCCAGGAACTGAGTTAAGGGTTACTACATAGGCAACACTAAAATGAATAAAAGACAGAGACAAAGCCTGATACTAGAAAATTATTTCAGTAGGAAAGATTATCAAAATGCAAGCTCAGAAGAGGACAGGAATCCAAAAATTAAAATGTGTCAAATTTTAAAGGAAGAATGTGAAAGAAGAAAACAAAAATTGAAATGATCCACTGGTTCAGAAATAAATTCCAAATTTAAAAATGCCAGGACTATTATAGCCAAATTCCAGAACTCCCAAGCCAAGGAGAAAACATTGCAAGCAAATAGGGGAAAAAAACCAAACAATTCAAATATTGTGGGATCACAATAAGAATTACAGAGGACCTAGCAGCTTCTAAATTAAAGGCTTAAAAATTGAAGGACAAAAAAAAATAGGCAAAAGGCTTGACATATGATATTCTGCAAGCAAAGTATCTAGGCCTACAAGCAAGAATCATCTAGCCCAGTGGTTCCCAAACTTTTTTGGCCTACCACACCCTTTCCAGAAAAAAATATTACTTAGCCCCTGGAAATTATTCTTTTTTAATTTTAATAGCAATTAATAGGTAAGATAAATGTACCTGTGGCCATCACTGCTGCCCTGGATCACTGTAGCACCCACCAGGGGGCGGTGGCACCCACTCTGGGAATCACTGATCTAGCCAGTGAAATTGAGCATAATATTCCAAGGGAAGAAATAAATACTCACTGAAATAGAGGGTTTCCAGATATTCTTGATGAAACAACCAGAGCTAAAAATAAAATTCAATGAGTAAATTTATCACTCAAAAGCAGAAAAAGGTTAAGCAGAAAAAAATTAGGAAATCAAAGGGTTAAAATTATTAATTTGATCAAAAATAAGAAAGAAAATCACATTGCAATTATCAAAATAAAAAGCATGAATTTATAACTATTTAAAAGGAAATTTATGAATTATTTTGTGCAACTATATGTCAATAAATCTGATATGAGAAGAAATGTAAATTGCCTAGATTAACAAAAGAAGAAAGAATATATTTAAACAGTTGCATCTTAGAAAGAGAAACTGAATAAGCCATAAACATATTTCCTAAGAAAAAATTTCCAGGATGAGATAAATTCACAAGTAAACTATACTGAATAACTAAAGAACAATTACTTCCAATACTATATGTACTCTTTGGAAAAATAGCTATGGAAGGAACTCTACCAAATTCTCTTTATGACACAAACATGGTGTTAATACCTAAACCAGGAAGAAAAATAAAACGGGAAGAGAAAATTACAGATCAATATCCATAATGAGTATTGTTGCAAAATTTTAAATAAAATACTAGTGGGGAGATTACTGCAACATATTGTAGAGATCATTTGAGCAGGTGGGTTTTGTATCAGGATTGCAGGAATGGTTCAAATATTAGGAAAACTATCAACATAATTATTCATATCAATAACAAATCCAGCAGAAAACATATAATCATTTCAATAAATACAGAAAAAGCTTTTGACAAAATACATCACTCATTTCTATTAAAAATACTAGAGAATATTGGAATAAATGGAACATTCCTAAAATTATAAATAGCTTCTATTTAAAATTATTAGCAAGCATTATCTGTAATGAGGATAAACTGGAAACCTTCCAATAAGATCTGAAATGGAGTAAGAATGCCCATTAATACTACTATTATTCAATATTGTACCATAAATGCTAGCTATAGCAATAAGAGAAGAATATGAAGGAATTGTAAAAGACAATAAGAAATGAAGCTGTCACTCTGTAGACAATTTGAGACTACAAGAGAATTCAAAAAATATTTTGAAGCAATTAACTAATTTAGGGATATAAATGCAGGATATAAAATAAACCCATACAAATCATTAGCATTTCTCTATACTTCAAATAAAACCCAACACTAAGAGATAAAGAAATCTCATTTGAAATAATTGTAGACAATTTAAAATATCTGGGAGTCTACATGCCAAGACAAATCCAGAAACTATATGATCGCAACTACAAAACACTTTTCGCAAAAATAAAGTCAGATGCAAACAAATGGAAATGCACTAATTGCTCTGAGATAGTCAATGTCAACATAAAACAATAGCAACTCAGCCTACACTAATTTACTTATTCAGTGGCACACTGATAGAACTACTCAAAAACTATTTCATAGAGCTAGACAAAATGATAATAAAATTCATCTAGAAAAGCAGAGAGCCAAGAATGTCAAGGAAATCAATGAAAACAAATATGATAAAAAATGGCTTAGCTATACCAGATCTCAACAAAAATTGCTGGGAAAACTGGAAAACAATTTGGCAGAAACTAGTTATAGACAAACACCTCATGCCATATACCAACATAAAGTTCAAAATGAGTACCTAATTTAGAAATAAAGGGTTAAACAATGAATAAATTAGGGAAGCACAGAAAAACTGACTCTTCAGACCTGTGTTAAAAAGAAGAATTTATGTAGAAAAAAGATATAAGGAACTGTTATGTAAATTCTCAGATGGTAAAGGATCTGGAGCAGGGTAAGATGGAGAAAATCCTAAGTGAGATACTTAAGTTATAATTAGTGAATCTCAAAGGATCACACACTGCAGTAGATGTTGTTTAAATGATGAATCCACTAAACCCAAAGTCCAGGTATAACAGTCTTCCAGAGTTATTAACCAGGCAATGAATCTACAGTTAGAATTATACAGATATCTTGTCAAACTGACACTCTGGAGGGTTCCGGGTTAAGATGGCGGCAGAGTAAGAAGCAGCTCTTAACCTCTCCTGACCGAAACATACAAAACTCCTCAAGGGGACATAAAAACAAGTCCAGATGAACGGAGGAACCCCACAACAGGGCACAGCGTGGAATGTACGTGGAATCGAAACATTTCCAGGCTATAAAGGGCTCTCACTCAATCGCGGGCTGAGCAACCGCCCCACCCCCACCCCCTCCACACTCATCTATAGCTCCGAACCCAGCTAAAAAGAAATAGGGCAAGTTTGGGGCACCCATCGAGTCATCAGCAGCTCCGGGACCTGTTCCTGAGAGCAGCAAGACTTAGGACCCCATTAAGTCAAAAAAAGCACGCGAAATCTGAGCGCGCGGGAGCAGGACGCTGGGCGCAGAGTGTCGGCTGAGCAGAGGCGTGGGGGGAGGCAGACACAGCCAGGAACTAAAGCCTAAGTGGGGAACCAGTGCAGACGGGTATACGACTGTGGAAGCAGCGCCCTGAGACTTGTAAAGAAACCTCCAGCAGAAGATCAAGCAAGAGGGCCCAACAGGGGGCTTGACCTTGGAAAAAAACAGAATTCAGACCTCAGGAGCCAATAGATTGGGAACAGACACTGAGCGCGAGGATAAAGCTAAGAAGCTGCTGGGCTAATGATGGCTACTCAGCATCAGGAAGTTCAGAAGAGAAAGAATAATAAAAAAAAGAAGAAGTCTTTAACACTCGACAGCTTTTACACAGAGAAAATCCAGACAACCGAGCAAACAGAGGAGGAGAACAAACAAGCATCCGGACCCTCCTCAAATAAGGAAAACTCCTCACAAGCTATGGAAGAGTTCAAAACTGAGATTCTGAGGAAAATGGAAGAAATCTGGCAAGAAAATAACAGTTTAAAAGGTAGAATCTTGCAATTGGAAAGTGAGGCTCAGAAATCAAATGAACTGATAAGCAAATTGAACACCAGAAATGACAAGATTGAAAAGGAATACCAAAAGATTATAGCCGATAACCAGTCACTAAAGGCTAGAATCGAGCAATTAGAAGCTAATGATCTCTCAAGACAACAAGAACAAATAAAACAAAGTCAAAAGACTGAAAAAATAGAAGGAAATATGAAATATCTCAATGAGAGAGTGACAGACCAAGAAAAGCGGTCTAGAAGAGACAATTTGAGAATAATTGGTCTTCCAGAAAAACCAGAAATTAATAGAAACCTGGACTCCGTACTAAAAGAAATTATTCAGCAAAATTGCCCTGAAGTCCTACAACAAGAGGGCAATATAGACATCGAAAGGATTCATAGAACACCCACCATATTCTACCCAGAGAAGAAATCGGTTAGAAATATTATTGCCAAATTCAAAAGCTTTCAAGCAAAAGAAAAAATTTTACAAGAAGCCAGAAAGAGACAATTCAAATATCAAGGAGCACCAATCAGGATCACACAGGATCTGGCAGCCTCCACACTAAAAGACCGTAAGGCTTGGAATACAATATTCAGAAAGGCAAGAGAGCTGGGCCTGCAACCACAGATCAACTACCCATCAAAACTGACTATATATTTCCAGGGGAAAGTATGGGCATTCAACAAAATTGAAGAATTCCAGGTATTTGCACAGAAAAGACCAGGGCTGAATGGAAAGTTTGATATCGAACCACAAAAATCGAGAGAAACCTGAAAAGGTAAATAAGATACAGAGGGAAAAGAAAGAAAACTTATAATTTTTAAATTTGCCTTTTTAAGGGCCTCAGTGAGATCTAATTATCTGTATTCCTATGTAGAGAAATGTTATGTTTAATTCTCTGTAGTGAACTCTATTCACTATTATAATATTCACTATTATAGTAATCAGAAGAATAATTTACAGGGTGAGGGTGGAACACTAAATAATCTAAGATGGTGTGGGGGATGGGAAAGAGGGGGTAAATAGCAGGGGATACCAAGAGAAACTTGAGTGAATAAGAAAATAGAATATTCTATTACACACAAAGAGGGCATGGAAGGGAGAGGGGACAAATACTATTATAAGAAGGAGAGGAAGAGAGCATTAAGAGGTAATAATCAAACCTTACTCTTAGTGTAATCAACCCGGAGAGGGAAGGGTAGTTAAACTATCCATTGGGAAATAAAACTCTTATCTAACCCTTCTGAGAAAGTTAGAAGGGATAAACCAAGGGGAGCAGGGGAGTGGGGAGGGAAAAAAAAGGGAGGGGAGAAGGGGGAGGGAATTCATAAGGCTTTTAAAAACAAAAAGGGGGGGTGAAATAGGGGAGGGGGTAGAAAGGGAAGTCAATCAAGAGAGGGGATAAGGGACAGGGTCTTAATAGCAAACCACTGGTTTTAAAGGAAATAGCTTAAGGAGAAGGCGGCAGAATTGGGGGAGGATTTGAAAATGTCAGCAAATGCACAACTGATGATTATAACTCTGAATGTGAATGGGATGAACTCGCTCATAAAACGGAAGCAAATAGCAGAATGGATTAGAAACCAAAATCCCACCATATGCTGTCTACAAGAAACACATATGAGGCGGGTGGACATACACAAGTTTAAGGTTCAGGGTTTGAGCAAAATCTTCTGGGCGTCAAATGAGAAAAAGAAGGCAGGAGTGGCTATTATGATTTCTGACAAAGCCAAAGTAAAAATAGATATGATTAAAAAAGACAAGGAAGGTCATTACGTCCTGATTAAAGGCAGTATAAACAATGAGGAAATAACACTGCTCAATATATATACACCAAGTGGCATAGCACCCAAATTCATAAAGGAGAAACTGGCAGAGCTCAAGAAGGAAATAGATAGTAAAACCATACTAGTGGGAGAACTAAATATTCCTCTGTCAGATCTAGATAAATCAAACCGAAAAATAAATAAGAAAGAGGTCAGAGAGGTGAATGAAGTCCTAGAAAAATTAGATCTAATTGATATGTGGAGAAAAATAAAAAGGGACAAAAAGGAATACACCTTCTTCTCAGCTGCACATGGCACATTCACAAAGATTGACCATGTAATAGGGCATAGAATCATTGCAAACAAATGCAAAAGAGCAGAAATAATAAATGTAACCTTCTCAGATCATAATGCAATAAAAATAATAATTAGTGAGGGCACTTGGACAGGAAAATCAAAAACTAATTGGAAATTAAATAATATGATTCTTCAAAACCAATTGGTCAAAGAAGGAATCATAGAAACAATCAACAATTTCATTGAAGAAAATGACAATGATGAGACATCCTACCAAAATCTGTGGGA
>NC_058130.1:368286262-368294948 GCF_016433145.1 Gracilinanus agilis
TATGTATATATATATATATACTAAGTGCTAGATATACAAATATCAGCAAGAAGAAACACAAGGTCTCCTCAAAGAACTTACATTCTAAAGGGAGAAGACAGCACATACAGGGGGAGCTGAAATATAACTGTATGGTACTCACATGAGGTAGGATAGTAAATACTGGGGAATGAGGGATGACTTCTCTACACTCTTCACCAAAACAGAGATTACAGGAAAAATTCACCAATGAAAGAAGAAATCTAAAGAGGCAGAAGGAAGAGACTGAAATCTATTTTTAAACTTTAAATAACTATGCTCCAATATTGTAATATGTGTCAAATCTTTGGCCCTCTACCTCATAATATGATCTTCTCCATTGAAGCCTTATTTCTATTTCCTTTAAAAGTACTTAATATTTTACTTTCTTTAAAACATAGACTGTAGATACAAAATAAATACAAAATTAGCTTCACAGGAAGTCAGGACTTTACAAATCTGTTCTACCTTAATGATATCTGTTACCATGTTATTCTTAGTATATGACTTTTGAGATCCTGTTTTCATAGCTGAGGTTTACAAGGACCTTAAAAGATTGTGAAGAATGAATGTTATAAAGTATAATACTGGTTTCTTAACATCATTAAAGTCACTATTAGCTTCTATTTTAATTTAGTTGGAAAGTTTATGCTATATGAAGTAGTGCATACTGCACTTCAGATACAAACAGTATCAGTTCTTAACAAGTTTTAGAGAAGATGTGATGTGCACACAATAAATATTATAGAAGGCTGAATGACATTTTAAAAATAAGAGGAAGAAATATATGTGAGATCCTATCAGAAAGGATTATTTCAGGAACACAAAGGGCATTTCTGTTAGAGAGAGACAGGTATCATAGGGATAATGTGTGGTTCTGGGTAGTATACAAGTTTAGGTAACTCTGGTGATATCATTTATGTGTTCCTTGCTAATCATAGGTTAAAATTAGTTATAGTTTTCATATTTTCTTATTTTAAAAAAGAAAATGCATAACATGCAATATATGCAACATCAAAATACAAAACAAATATCCATTAATGTTCCAGTGGCCTAAACTTTTAAAAAGAAAAGTTCTACAAATAGATTACAGTCTAGTCCATGAAATTAGATTATATTAATAACTATGCAAATCCTGGAAAGTTTCTGCCTTTGGAAGTTCCAAACTGCTTTTCAATGGTTTATGGCATACTAAAATTTGCAACATGTATTACCAATTACTTACACCTTCATTTTAAAACTCTGTTAAAGGAAATTTTATCCATATGTTTCTGGATAGTTTGAACTTAAATTATCAAAACATTGGTGCGTAAGAGTTATTTTTCATTCCAAAAATTTTTTTTTTACTTTTTTTTTTCATTTTATATAAGCTCTTTAGTCTTTCTCCTCCAGAAGGGAAGCCGCATTTTCTGAAGAATCAACAAACTCAGACCATACTTTTTCTCAGCTTATTACATACACTTCTCCTAGAAGGCATGCTTGGTCATAACAAAAATTAAATGGATATTACATCAATCCTCTCCTTACCCATCTTATTTATATTATTGGTATTTCAGAGGGGAGAAAAGGGACTGGCAGAGCTGCTTAGCCAAGTCCTTTTCTTAGCTTAGAAAGGACTGAGGGTTTGAGGTCTTTTGGGGATGAAAATCTGATTGTCATTCTGAAAGAAAAGTAGCAATCAAAAATCAAGATAGATCTAATTCTAAGGATGCTTATACCTAGACAGCCTTCTATCAATAGATATATCACATAGGTGAATTTCAAGTTAAGTTGCTTCTTTGTGAATTGTATTTGCTCTGATATATTTAAATATCCTTTCAAGAATGCATTAATTACTACTTTACTATCATACCTGAGTGAAGATGAGGCAGAAGATACAATTCTTATGTTTCACAACCATCTCTAATTTAGTGTCTTTCATTCATTTGGTACCCACAAGAACATAGCCTGTTAATAATTACAAAGGCTAACTGACTGCGAATAAAAAAGAACTAATAGTTGCACTTATCCTGCTGGTTAAAATTCATAGAAAAGAGTTAGTTCCCAATAGATATATGATTCAGTGGTATAAACAGGCAGTTTTCAAGAGAAAAAAATCTAATTTATAAAGAACTATAATTAATTCTTCAAATTAATCATAATTAGAGATATACAAGTTTAAAACATTTCTGAGGTTTTATGTCTTATACATAAAATCAGCAAAGATGAATAAAAACATTTAAAATGGCAATTCCTGGAGAGGAAAGAGGAAGATACACATAGTAGGCAGGTATGACAGCTTTGAAAGTTATTATTAGATATTTTAAAAGAAAATCAAAATGTGCATAATAAATATGCATAGTTTCATATACAATATTTTTGTTTTATATTGGTTCTATTATATATTGAGGTTCTATTTTTTATTTGGTTCTATTATGTATTATGTATTGCTCCTTTTCTAATGCACAAAAGGCCAGAAAGAACTAAAGATAATTCATATAGCTTTGAAAGTTATATGTTGAAATTTCTATACATCTGAACTGAGAAACAAAGTATACATAAAAGAGATTCAAGGTTTAATAGTGTTTGTTAAACTCAGCATAAGTGAAAAATATATTTAATTAAAAAAGAAGAAATTATTGATTTTTTCCAGGAGTTAAGCTCAATAATCTATAATTTTCAGAATTCTTCCCTTCTCCTTAATAGATTTTCCATTCAATAAAATATTGAATAATTAATAGATGAATAAACAAATGTATAAATAAATAAAACTGTCTTTTCTCTATTCCCATCATATTCAACCTGTCAATATTTTTTGTAATGATGAGCACCCTTGCCTTATGGATTCTCTTTTCTTCTTTGACTCCTATGACACTGTTTTCTCTTGAATATTTTTTCATCTGTCTGACTCCTTCTGGGTGTCCTTGACTACATCATCATCTCTCTCTTGTCTCTAAGTACAAGTATTCTCCAAAGTTCTCCCTTAAGTTATTTTCTCTTTGGATACTCTCAAACTAATCCTACCTGCTCTCAAGAGTTCAACTATGGTCTATAGCCAGATGAATTCCAAGACTACATATCAAGCTTTGTTATGTCTCCTGAATTACTATTCCCATTCCCAATTGTCTGCCAACACTGCTATCTGGATGGCCTATTGCATCTCTAAGTCAGCTTGTCCAAAATGGAATTCCACATTTTTCCTCCTAAACCTATCCTTCCTTTAAACATAGCCTTTTTCTGTGTAGGAACCTCTGATTTCTCAAGGGGCCTAACCTTATAACTTCATGGCTATCTTTGAGTCTTCCTCCTCCCTTCCCATTCTCCTTGTTAAGTCAAGATAATTCTATATTCACAGCATCTCTTATGTCTATCTTCTCTCCATTCACATAACCATTACCTTAGTTCCATTACCCAGTCTTCTTGCCTCATCTCTTACAATATCCTTCTAAATTAGCTATTTCTTGTATATCCTCTTTCCAATCCATTCTCCACATAGAAGCCACATTTATTATCCTAAGACATACATGCATTTATGTCATTCCTGGCTCTCAGTTTTTCCAAGATAAAATGCAAACTCCTTGGCCTGGCATTCTATACCTTCCCCAATCTAGTTCCCACTTGCCTTTCCAGAAATATTTCCTATTACTCTTTATGTAGTATATATTCCTGCCAAACTGTACAACCAACTGTTTTTTGAAGCTGACATTTCATTTCCTATGTCCATTTCTTCTCACAAGATGTTCTGTTAGTGCTAGAATTATCTGACACATCAAATTTTGTCACCTCTAATGCTTACCTCATGTGAAAATCAAATCAAGATGCCCCTCCGACATGAAGAATTTTCTGAAACCCCCACCCTAATTTTTTAGTTTCAAATTATTTATATTTCTTTATCTTCCTGATCCAAGAACATAAACTCCTTGCGGAAAGAGACTGTTGCATTTTTGCAGTTTGATAAAAACATTGTCATATGTCATCACTTGATGAATATTAGTAAAATTGAACTTAATGGAATTGTGGTTGACAATGTATTATTTTGTTTTCAGCAGGTTTTTGTGGCTTTGCCTTTTTGGAGTATTTTTAGAATTGTTTAACATAATTCAACTGTAACTCTTAAAAGGAAGCTAAATATTTTTTCTGTGACTCTGATTAATTCTCTGTTTCTTTTTATTTCACTGTTATAGACAATATTTCTAGTATTGTCAAATAGAAGTAATGAAAATAAACATTCTATTTCACCCCTGAATTGATTAGAAAAAGTTCAATGTAGGAATGGTTAAATAAGTTCTTGTATTAGAATGTGATGGAATACTATTGTAAGTAATGAGGAAATAGATGATTTTTAAAATGCATATAATAATTTATATGAACTGATGAAAAACAAAGTGAAAAGAACCAGGAGAATGATATTTACAATAATGCCAGGTGTGTGGGAATGAACAATTCTTGAGAATTTTATAAACTGATTAAGAATAAAATAAGTAGAACTAGAAAAAAAATTCACATTAAAAATGACATAAAAACGAACATCTTGAAAAACTTGAAGAATTATTATCTTTAAAATGACATTCATGATTCTAGAGGATCAATGATAAAAAATGTTATCTATTCCAGAGATGTGACAGATTTAAAGTGCAAAAATATATATTTATCTACATAAAGGTACATATGCATAGATAAATAGCTAGATAGGTAGGTAGGTAGGAGAGAGAGAGAGAGAGAGAAAAAGAGATACATGGGTACATATGTACCAAATGTGTATATACATATACATATATATATGTACATATGTATACATATATATATATAGCTATTGAGGGAATTGGTTTTGCATGGTTATGCATATTTGTTACAAAGAATTCATTTTTCTAATTTTTTTCTTAATGCAGTAGGAGTTAGGTAAGAGAATAATAGATTTTCATTAATTTTTATTAAATGGAGTTGGTAAAATGTTACAGAAGATATCATTACATTATGTATTTTACTTTATTGTTTTGTTAATTACTAGGGAATTTCCCTGAAGTAGGCTGGGAGACTCATTTGGTGATGTTTGTACAAACAAAACATATAATTAACATTTTTTAGAAGACTCAGTTAAGGAGCATTATAAAGTGCTGTCTATGTGGTAGGCATATGCTAACTGCTAAGGATATAAAGAAAAGAAAAAAAAATATGGTTCGTGATAGAGAAGAAAATCCAAAAATGCCCCAAACAAACAAATGCTTGGAGAGAAAAAAAAAAGATGGCACTAGACAGTACCTATTTTGTTTGTGTCTTTTTTCCATATTTTTTATTCCTTTGCCTATCAGCCCTAGGTAATGGAATATTAGCGAATAGCCCTGTAAAGGGGCCCATTTTTTCTTATCTTCCTCCCTACATTAAGGTTTTGGTTCCTTTGTGGTCCAAAGACAGGTTATGAGAGAAAAAGAAGGTCAGGGTAACAAATATATATTTGTTTTGTCAAGCATGCTTGAGGTCAGCACTTAAAAGTGTTTTACCATAGCAAAGGCTGCCGTTTCGTTTCATCTAATTTTATGTCAGGGTTATTGTGATTGGGCTAACAGAGTTCCTTTGCTGGATCTGGTGCATGAACATGTGGGCCAGAAGAATGAAGGCGGTGAATGAGAGAAGAAAAGCAGGTAGGCTTTTAATCTCTCGAGTGTTGAGACGGGTGAGATCATGCTAGAGGCAGTGCAGAAACTGCATGGCTCTGAACAGTGGTTTGATTGATTCTCAGGGTCTTATTTTTTTGCATCAGGAGGACCAAAGAAAATATTTACATTTAGACAATGGGGGGATATTTCCAAGTTATTTAAATCCTTTTTTAATGAGTTAACATATGCACCCCCAAGCACACACAGTATAGGTTTTATTCTAGGACATATTTACACTCCATTAAAATGTGAAAATGTATGTGTATAAACACCAAACAGTTAATTAAGGTATGGTCTAATTAATAATATTAAAGAAAATGGTTGACTTTTTGGAAGAAAAATTAGGAAAGAATTTTGTTCATTTTTCACTTGATGCTTAAGGGCAACTTCGGTCTCTGTGATTTGATTTTATGAACTCATATATGTCTAAATATATATAATATATGTTATTTCTCAGATTTATAAGCCCAGCCCTAGTCTCTCTCTCCTCAGGTCTAGTTCCACATTTCAAACTTCTTTATTGATCATTTCAAATTGTGTGTCCCATAGGCATATTATATATAAGCATTTCCAAAAGAGAACTCTAAATCTTTCCCCTAATAACTGTCCTTCTAAACTTCCCTCTTACTGTCCATTGCTAGGTTCATAATTTTTGTGTCTACCTCAATTTCTCTCTCTCATTCATCCCACATGTCCAATCATTTACCTAATATTATACTTTCTATTTCTACAACATCTGTTGAACATATCCTTTTCTCTCTACTCTCACAGTCAAAACACTTGTTCACATCCATGACCCTATACTAATCCAATGAGTTCCTATTTGACTTCCTCACCTCAAGCCTCTTCCCATTCCAATGCATCCATCGCACACCCTCCAAAGTCACTTTTCAGTGTGACCCCATGGCAATAATATTCTCCCTCATTGCTTCCCTGGTTCTCTTCAAATTTCAGCTTAAGAACTGCTTTCTACATGGAGCCTTTCATGATCCCTCAGCTAATAGCACTCACCTTTCCAAAATTACCTTATTTTAATTTTGCATATCATTTGCATGTATTTTTGAATTTACATGTTGTCTCTCATTAAGCTATAAGCTCCTTAAGCTATAAGAATCTCTTCTACTTCTCCCTTTGTATCCCTAAAGCTTAATTCCTTGGTTGGCATATAGTTGATTCTAAATAAAGGCTTGTTGATTACTCTGCTAAAGTGTCCTAAAATTTCCTGGCAGAATTTATAAGGGTAGAGTTTCTCTCATTATTTGTCTCTGTATTTCCAGTCTCACAGAGTTCCTACTGTAATAGAATATATGTATATACATATATGTTGAATAGATGATGTTTTTGTTCAAATCAATTTATTAATAAGTATCTATGAAATGATCAGATATTATTTGAAGGTCTGGGCATGCAAATACAAAGAATGGGATAATTTCTACTAACACAGAACTTATATTCTAATGGGACACACATTCAGTATAAATGTAAGTATATGCTCAATAAATATAAAGAGAATAAACATGAATATATACAAAGTAAGTAAGGGTAAGCAGTTTGAAAGAAGTTCTGAAGCAATGGTTTTTAAGAAAAGCTTTATGTGGCAACTAGGCCTTTATAAATAAGATTAAACAGCAATCATGAAACACCTATTTAAAGTAGCTACAATATATCAGATATCATGTTAGTTTCTGCAGAAAAATGAAATACTACTGGCCCTCAGTAATTTTGTATCCTCATGAGTTACACAACAGTCACTTACAGAAATATGTAATTTAAATTTATTGACATATAAAAACCATATAACCTTTTCTATCTTTAAAAAATTAATCTATACAAAAGCACATACAAAATAAATCAAAGGTGATATTTAAGAAAATGACAAGAAGCTAGACATATGAGGAAAGCTTTAATGTAGAAGGTAGACTTTGACCTAAATTTTGAAGAAAAGAATGGATTCAGAGAGCCAGAAATGAGAAGGGAAGACATTGAAAACATAGGACACAGGCTGTGCAAAGGCTCACAATTGGAAGATGGAAAATTGTGTGTGACTATAACAAGAAGGCCAGCTAGGTTGGACCATAATGTACATGAAAGGATACATTCATAATAAACCTTGAAAGGGAGTTTGCAATATTTTCTATGCCAAAGAGAATTATAAATTCCTTTTGATACCGAGTTATGAATGGTTTAAAAAGAAATGTTAAATGTAAGTTACAGAACATTTATAGTTCAGTCTCATTATGGTGGAATAAAAAGAACACAAGCCTCTGAATGAGGAAATAAATTTGTGCTCAAGTCCAAAAGGTACCAATAATTAGTTGGATGACCTGAGCCAGTGGTTTCCTATCTTTAGGTTTCAGTTTCTTTTATTATAGAATGAGTTATCTTAACAGTATGAGTGCTAAAATATGTTCTAGTTATCATGTTCCTCAATAGACCATCTCCTTGTATGAAATGGTTTCTTTCTCTCCAAATGAAAATGAAGTCTTTAAAGTAGTATTATGTAATATCATATTTAAGTATATTTCTGTGTATTTGAACATGAAATGCTTTCCTAATATATTACTTCAATAGATTGTCCCCTCTTTCATCCCCACTGTATCATTGATTTCAATCTCTCCTATTCTATCAGCTCATTCTCTTCTGCTCACAACATACCTATGTCTTCCCCATTCTGAAAAAAACCCTCACGTGACCCTTCCATCCCCACTACCTATAGTCCTATATCTTTTCTACTTCACCTTTGTATTTAAACTCCTTGAATATATCTTCAATAAATGCCTCCATTTTCCTTGCATTCTTCTTAATTCCTTACTTTCCAGATTCCTACATTATTATTCCACAGAAATTGCTCTCTCCAATGTTACTAATAATTGCTTAGATGTTTCCTCAATCCTCATTCTACTTTACTTCGCTGAAGTTTTTGACACAGTTGATCACCATCTCCTTCTTGAGATATATAACTATATAACTACATATATATGTATGTATATATATATATATGTTTACACACACACACACACACACACACACACACA
>NC_058130.1:368297924-368312388 GCF_016433145.1 Gracilinanus agilis
ATATATATATATATATATATATATATATTACTCTTTAGGTTTGGGGGGACTACTCTCTCTTATATATCCTCCTACCTATATCATTGTCCCTTATCAATATACTTTGCTGGTTCCTCAACCAGATCATGTCTTCTAACCATAGGTTTCTTTCACGTTTTTGTCCTCAGCCATCTTTTCTTCCTCTGTATCGCTTCACTTAGTTATCTCATAAGAGACGATGAACTTAATTATCATATCTATGTTGACAGTTTTCAGATCTACTTATTTTGCTCAGACCTCACTGTTAACTACAAATTTCTCATCTACAAATGTCTTTCAGACATCTCAAATTGGATGTTCAATAGATATCTTAAAATAAACATATCCAAAGCATAACTCATCTTTTCCCCCAAACCATCCCCACTCCTACCTTCCCTATTATGGGAGAGGGAAACATTCTCCTACTCTCTCAGACTGGTAACTAGAAATTATCCTTGACTCTTCACTACATATCACTCATGTCCAAACTCTTGCCATGACCTATATGTTTCACTTTTTTAACATCTCTTATTTTCACCCTTCTCTTTTCTGACTGCCACCACTTTGGTGATATATATGAGTATTCAAGGAGGAGTAGCATATCTAGTATTAGGACTTGCCAAGCTCTTTTCAGGGCTGCTCATCTACCTTTGGTGTTTATGTGCCATGAAATTCTCACTGGTGGCTCCAAAAGCTGTAGCAGACACAGTACGCAATCCCTGATGAAAGTGTCTTGGCAAATGGCTAAACCAAGTTGAGGGCAACCAATGGACCTCAAAGTTGTTAGTGAGTTAGGGTGATGTCTACCCCAAGCATGTGAAGACTTCTACCTGTGGAATAGGTGCATTAGAACAATTTGTTCCATCAGCTATGAAGGCAACGGAAGTAGGTTCTGTGGAGAGCCTAGAGATTGGTGAGACATCAAAGATGTCAATGCCATAGACTTCATCTCAGGACGTAGCCAGGCATTCTAACTTGTGCATTGCCACTGAATTTCAATGACTCTGGAAAAGAAAGATTGATGACATTGTATAACTCTGCCTCACTTAAATACAATTCATGCACAAGTCAAGATATCACTTTGTGATGCCATTGCTCCTCTTTGAAATAAAAGACAAATGGAGACAGTTGGGTAGCTCAGTGGATTGAGAGCCAGGCCTAGACATGGGAGGTCCTAGCTTCAAATCTGGCCTCAGACACTTCCCAGTTGTGCGACCCTGGGCAAGTCATTTGACCCCTATTGCCTAGCCCTTACAACTCTTCTGCCTTGGAGCCAATACACAGTATTGACTCCAAGATGGAAGGTCAGGGTTTAAAAAAAAAGAATTAAAAGACAAATAACAAGAATATAGGTACAAAACATATCATGCATGAACTATTGCAAAAGCATCCTTGTAGGTCTGCGTACTTCAAGTTTTTCCCCATTCTAATCCATTCTTCATTCTGCAATCAAGGTGATTTTCCTAAAGCTCACATCTGACCATGTTGCCTCCAGAAATAAATATAAAATACTATATTTGGCATTCAAAATTCATCATAACCTAGCTTCCTCCTCTCTTTCCAGTCTTTTTATACCTTATTCCCTAAGACATATTCTTCAGTTTAGGAACACTGGCCTCCTAGCTGTTCCACAAACAAGACACATCATCTCTCAACTATGTTTTTTTTCCTCACCATTTCCCAGACTGAGGAAAGACTTTCTCTGCGATTTTGCCTTCTCACTTCCTTTAAGTCACAATTAAAATCATGTAATTTACAGATTATCTTTCCAAAACATTCTTAATTCTAGTGTCTTCACAGAGTTATTTCCTATTTTTTCCTGAAAGTAGCTAGTTTTATGTGTGTGTATGCACATATATGCATATAAATATGTTTGCATTTTATCTCCTCCATCAGATTGTAAACTTCCTGAAAAGAGGGACTCTCACCTGTTTTGTATCTCCAGTGTTTAGCATAATGCCTAGCACAAAATTGGTGCTTAATAAATATTTATTGATAGTTTCAGAGATATACTCAGTGAACTCACTGGACTATAAAAATGGAGCTGTATAGACCTGAAGAAATAGGATTCACTGGGGCAGCTGGGTAGCTCAGTAGATTGAGAGCCAGGCCTAGAGATGGAAAGTCCTAGGTTCAAATCTGGCCTCAGACACTTCCCAGCTGTGTTACCCTGGGCAAGTCACTTAATCCCCATTGCCTGCCTAGCCCTTACCACTCTTCTGCCTTGGAGCCAATACACAGTGTTGGCTCCAAGATGGAAGGTAGGGTTTAAAAAAAAAGAAATAGGATTCAATCTCCTTATTTTTATAAATGAGAAATCTCAGGTGCTAACCCAATTACACACAAGTTTAAATCAGATAGAAAGAATTTTTTGCATTCTACTATACTCAATGCAAGATAGCATGGTGTAATTGTGAAGTATGATAAACATGGAATCAAAAGACTTAGTTTCAAGTCCTGACTCAGCTATTTTTTATATTTGGGGAAAGTCAGCTGATGTCTTTGAGATTCATTTTCTTCATCACAAATAGGGATAAATAATGCTCCCATTATTTGTTTCATAATATAATTTAAGGTTTGAAAATTGTTTCACATGTCACTTACCGATATTGACAATAAAAACCCTGTAAGATAGTTATCATTGTTTTCATTTTACAAATAAAGAAACAGTGAGTAAGAGAGACATTGTTATCTACTCATTGCAGCTCAGCTAGTAATAGAGAGCAAATTGGAAACCATCCTTTGTGCCTCCTGATTCCAGAATCAACACTTTCCCCATTCTACTACCACTCTTTGTAATCATTTATGTTAAGCACTAAATAAATTCTAGCTATTATCACTAAAGCATTGTTTTGTCAATTTATGAAGTGAGAAATGAAAATATTTTTTAAAACGTAAAATAAATAACTCCCTTAAGGTCACAGATTTTTTGGAATAACAAAAACAGAAAATGAATAGAGATAAAAAAAAAACATCACAACAATTGTGTAAAACACTCTATAAGGAATCACCAATAGTAACCTCTGGTATTCAACCAGGACCAGAGTGTTCTCTCAGCCAACAATTAGAAAAGTCATATTGTCTAAACAGAGAGATCACTCTCTTTGATGAGGTATGAACTTTTTGAGGGATCAAGGATATAAGTAGAGTGAAGGGAAGTAGTTATTATAGAGGATATATTGTTAGAAATGGATTCAAGAAGCACTGGGTTCAAATCCCACCACAGATACATATCATCTCTATTATCTTTGACAAATAATTTAACTATTTTGGTCCTTAATAGCTTCATATTCAATATGGTGGACTTATATTCAATCAATCCTGTGGTATTATCTAGCTCAAAATCCATGATGTTATGAGTTTGGGATCACATGTGGTGATTGAGCTCAACTGTTTTTCTTTGAAATTCTGTAATTTCCCCAAAGCATCTCTTTTCCCACTTCAAGGGGAAAAAAATTGAATCCTCTTAGTTTATAATCAGCAAGTATAGGTGCCATAAGCTTGTTATTTGTCAAAGGACAATTACTCCTTCTACTGTTTAAAATCTACTTATGATTAACATTATTTCAGTTTGGATAGTCATATTATCTTCATGAACAAAGAAAACAGAAATTCATTTAAACACATGTTAGGCCCAGGAAATCCTCCACCTGATGGATCATTATGTGAGAAACTGCAAGAAGGTCACTTGATAAAAATTACAGAAAGAATGGAGGGAGTAAGACTGGAATGTTAGGCTATAACCAATGTACCAGTTATCAAAATCAACTATCAAATTTATCCCCAATACTTCCATTTTTATATCCTACTAAACTAATGCAAAAATTGATAAGAATTCAAATGAAGTGTCTTCAAATCTTCAACTAATACTCTAGTTTTCTCCATCAAATTGTCATTTTGGTATATAAAATATCTAAACTTAGCTACAAGAAAAGTTAAGAGTTAACAAAGCCTGTGAATTTTTAATTTCAGTATTACATAAAGGAGAGAAGAATGTTTAACAATATAACATAGAGGAAAGAAAGACAATCTCAGAATAAGAAAACCAGAGATCAAGTACCGTGTCTGACAATTACTAATTAGGCTATTCTGGTCATGTCTCCTCTCATCAGCTAATCACAGTGAGAGTTACAGTCACTTGAATCATCCCATTCCACTTGGGATAAATATTCCTTAGAAAGTTATTTTCTTAGTAGCAAAGGTAAATTTTGTTCTTCTCAACTTCCATCCAATAGTTCTAATCCTCCCTCTGGGACAAATAGAGCTAAACTAATCCCTCTTTCATGTGACAAATATTTGAAGAAAACTAATCAGAGAACCAAAGATAGGTCCTAAAGAAGGCAGAATGCAATGGGACTATGACCTTGGAGCAAAGGTTGGATTACCATCTCTCAGAAGGGCTGCAGTGAAAATTCTTATTTGGATACCAGTGCCTGAACTCTATGAAGTACTTTTCTACTCTTGTAAAGTTATGATTCTTTGATTCTGTGACATTATTGTGTCTAGTGGCAAACAGGTGTTCAAATTTCTGGAGGCTAACATTATAGTATAAGTAGTTTTATTTAGGTGGACACTTTTGTGATGCAGATTGATATTTACAAAATGGAAAGTTTAACTATATGGACAAAATTTTCAGTAAGTGATATAAGTATAAGGTCGCTTTGTTTTCAGTATTATTATAGGTCATAAAATAAAATCAATCTCTTTATTGATCTCCACAGAAAAAGTCTGTTATTCTGCAAAAATCTGACTACAGCTCAAAATGCTCTATCATCCTTTGGCCCTGGTGACTGATTTTCTTAAGAATATGAGTTAAAGACCTTTTTCTTTCAATTTATTGTATCTCTATTGCTATTAGACCAAATGTTAAACTGCTCACCTTGAAATCCTTTAAAATGAGATTAAAGCAAACAGCAATGTGCATATTACTTAAGAAAAAGATTAATAAATTAATAAGCCTTCCACCTTTTTACATGTTTAAATAACTTTCAATATGTAATATAGCCTTTTACTTCAATTTCTTGTTACACACAATTTGACATGGAGGTCACATGATGTGAATTTATGATCTGTTCTTTAAATTTTCATAATAAAACCATAGTTTTATCATATTATTTATTATGCAAATCTTTGAAAAGAAAACGATCTTTTCAAGTTATAACCCATAGATTTTCAATGGACTTTCTTAAGTTAGATGTGTTACTAGGTCACTGAAGCATGTTTATCTATATTTCATGAATAAGTTATATACATTTTCATGATATAAGGCATGATGAAAGTCATAGTATAGTCTTTCATCTTCACTGAGACATTTTTGTAGCTCTCAAACAATTATATTTCTCAGTATATGAATAAACTTAACAGAGTTTATAATTTCCTTAATGAGCCTAGTAGATTAGGCCCAGAGGAAACAAGGTATTTCAGAGGATAAAGCTTTGCCTTCAAATTTGTCCTAAGATACTTCTTAGCTATGTGACCCTGAGCAAGTGCCTTAACAATGTTTGCCTCAGTTTCCTCATCTGCAGGATGATCTGGAAAAGGAAATAACAAACAACTCTTTGTTAAGAAAATTCCAAATAGGATTAGAAAGGTCAGACACAACTGAAAACAACTGAACAACATCTAGGTCCACTAGAAGTAAAAAATTTCCCAAATATATTTAGGGATGGATATTTTATGTTATGATAAAAATATTTAATTATTACAGGCTCAACAGAATTTCTTCTTATGATGGTTTCGGCAATACCCTAAGTAAAAAGTAATAATAATAATCAGCAAAACAAAGAACCCCACCCATTTTTCCTAATCTTAAATATTACAGGATTTATGCTGTCTTGCCTATGGTGTGTTTTGTTTTGTTTTGTTTTGTTTATAATGACAACTAGCAAATATCTTTTTACTAGTTTTCATTGTTTTTCCAATTTGCACTATAAAGGAATCAAAAATAGCCCTCCAAGTTATCTGGTCCCTCCAAGGAGCCTTTGCTTGTCTTCTAAATATGTCTTATATAGCCTTTCAACAACAGTTGTTGTTTGTTTTGTTTGTTTGTATTTCCCTTTGTGTTTCAATGTGATTGATCCTGTTTTATTGTGAATTTGCATGACCTTTGACACACTTTATTTCACTTTGCTAATAGTTGCTGCAGTATCTGAAATAGTCATTGAAGTGTGCTCAGAGGTAAAATACTTAGAAATCAAGACTCTTGAAAGGAAGAAAAAGGGAAAAAATACTCAACAAAACAAAACAGAAGATTCCTGCTATCTTCCCTGCTCCATTATCAGAGCTACAGTTGATGTTAGGGCTCTCTTGAAAAAGCAATTGAAAAAGCTTTTGAAAGAAAAGACTGAAAGACAATAGGATTAGATTGTAAATGTATATATCTTGAAAATATCCATTTTGCTTGAAAGTAGAATTTGAAAAAGCCCACCCACACTTTTAGTAATGACAGGTATCACAATAGCCAAACACTTCAGCTAAGTTCAGGAGATAAAAGGGAACAGAAGAGCCATATCCATATCCTTAGTGGAATCATTCCTGGACATGACCAGGGAAGACTGCTTGACTTCAGTGACTTTACAGTTAGATAAACAATAGCCATATGGTAAACTATCCAAAAATGAACTGTGTCTAGTGGAGCAGTGTTTAAGAAAGATGATGTATCCATCAGAAACCAGCAGGGCAGCAGGCACAGCTCCAGTTCTATCATGATATCATTAACCTTACTGATTTGGAATAATGAGTTACTCCTTTCCACGTATCTTGGACACATATCTTACCTACATGTCCATTTTGTGTGTGACTCTATATAAATAAATGTACAAATGCCACATATATTTCCCTACATGTAAATCTTTCCCTAGAATTTCCTAAAAGGACCCATTCTTCCCTGTTGGGAATATTATATTATAAATATCATACATATTTGTGGGAGAGTGGGTGCCAGGTTTCAGGCTAAATATTTTATGCTAACTTTTTCATTGTGCACAATGGGAGGCAGCTAGGTGACAGAGGGTATAGGAAACAAGAATTGGAACGATAATACATATTTAAATCCCATCCTCAAACACTTAGTATCTATGAGAACTTAAGCAAGTCCCTTAACCTTTCTCTGCTTCAGTTTCCTGATTTTTTTTAAACCCTTACCTTCCATCTTGGAGTCAATACTGTGTATTGGCTCCAAGGCAGAAGAGTGATATGGGCTAGGCAATGGGGGTCAAGTGACTTGCCCAGGGTCACACAGCTAGGAAGTATCTGAGGTCAGATTTGAACCTAGGACCTCCTGTCTCTAGGCCTGGCTCTCAATCTACTGAGCCACCCAGCTGCCCCCTCAGTTTCCTGATCTTGATAACAGTAGCATCTACTTCGCAGAGATTTCTTTGTAGATCAAATAACTTTTTGTTTATAAAGTGATTGGCACATAATAAGGACTATATAAAAACCATTATTATTGTCATTGTTATCATGATTTTCATACTCAAATATCTTGGTTTTGAACTATGTTGTTTGACTGTCAAATGTAAATAGTTGGCTGAAAGGTAGATACCAGAGATAGATGTGTGACCCTGGAAAGAGCTCATCAAGCCCTTACTTGAGGTGCTAGTCCTACCTAAATACCTTATAAACTCTCACTAATAGTTCCAAGAAGCTATAACATAACAAGAGGCCACACCAAAGTAAATAAGTAAATACAACTCAACAAACAGACTAAAACAGGTTGAGGATGACCAATAGGCTTTGAACCCATCAGTGGGTTATGGGGATGTATGTGAAGACTTCTCCTGGTGGAATGTGTAGATGCGAAAAAATTGTTCCAGTCATCATGAAGGGAACTGAGATAGGTGTTATAAATGGCATAGAGTTTACTCAGACATCAAAGATTCTAAGGTCATCAATTGTATCCTGGCTCATCCCCAGTTGTATGGACTTTTGTCCTTCCACTACTCTGAAAAGAATAGTAAGGCCAACAACTTTGTGCAACTCTACCTCACTTAAATACAAATCATGATCAAATCAAGACAACACGTTATGATGTCTTTAGTCCTTTTGGAAAATGAAGGATGAAAGACAACAAAGATAAATACATCTGGTGGACTCATGAGTTATAACTTTTGCCAATGTGGACTCCCAAAGTAACTAACAACAAGGGCCAGCTTCTCCAAGTGACCTATTCTGTGAAATTAGGCTTATCTATAGGCACTATACTGATATTGAAAATTTATCAATTCTGTGTTCAATAAGTTTAGAGTGATTTTCCTCTCTTTGTGTCACTAAATGGTTACTTCTCTTAAAAAATGCTCAACCTAATAAATCATTTTCCCTAGGGGACCTTTTTCAGAATTCTAGAAATATGCTTTAGGGGAACAAAAAAAAAGTGAAGAAAATCTTTAAAAAAGGTGGTAGGAAAAATCACTTTTTCCTACCTAAGATTTTCCCATCTAAGTAAAACATCCTAATATTTTCCCCAAAAGATGGATGAATTAATTTGGTTAAGGCATTGCATCTAACTCTATCACAATATAAAAAGAAAAAAATAGGTAGCTTGAGAGAGTCGTCCAAACCTCCTTTCTCAATACAAGTTAAGCTAGTTTCTTCTTTAAAGTTCTATGATTGTCCTTAAATTTTAATTATCTCAGGAAACTAAAGCCTTAGACTATAGAAAACACTACTTGGTGATTTGAGAACAAAACAATCAGAATGAGTCCCTATCTCTCTGTGGCCTGGCTTCTAGACTTCAGAGACCAGGAAGCTTCAGTCAGCTAAAGTAACTCACAGTATCACATATGCTTACTGTATATTTTTCCCTGCTCTCACCAAATAAATCTCTTTTTCTTAACTGCTGGATTACCTAGGAGTTGTTTTGTTTTGTTTTTCATTTTGTTCCATTATTGAACCTAAATGACAAAGAAACTGTCCAAAGTCAAACCAAGGGTAAGACAACTGGATAATGTTGATCATAATTATAATACCTAATCAGAGAAGGGAATAAGCATTTAAATAGCACTTCACAAATGTCATCTCGTTTGATCATCACAACAACCCTATAAGGTTGTTGGTAAGGTAGACATCATTGCCATTTTTTACAATTGAGGAGACTGAGGTAAAGACAAGTTAAGTGACTTTCTCAAATTCATATTGCTGATAAGTCTCAGAGGAAGAATATAAATCCAATTCTTCTTGATTTTAGGCCCAATGCTTTATGCACAATATCACTTAGCAGCCTGTGGTAAGGTGTGATAAGGATATCTGTAATAAGAAGATTGGCTATAGAAGTTCTCTTTTAAATCACTACATAAAATACTATATTTAAAAGTATCATTTTGCTAATGATTGAGTATACATATCTGCATATGTGTGCATATAAATATACGTAGGCATGTGTAGATAAATAGGTCAAGTAATTCTTGAGCATATATATATACCATAGTAAGCATTTATAATTAGTATGTAATATTTATGTACCATAGTTTGTGTCTTTATTTATAGTTTGATAAAATTTATTGCATTCAATGCTCCAATTTTCTTCATTCTCTTTTCCTCTGGACACAAAATATTTGGTTTCTTAAGGCAAAAAATATCAATATTTCTTTAAATTTCTCAAACTCTTTATGATATGGAATGTTCCAAAAAGTAAAACAGAAGCAAATGTGGAGTGTTCAGTTCTGTTATCTGACCATATGGTCTAAAATATAAACAAAAGAAAAAATATTTGTGACTCATTTCATTTCATATGATTCACAGCACATAAAAATGGGCAAAAATTACCTTTTGCATTGATATGAAAGAGAAAGCTCAAACTATATTAAAGAATGAATGATTTTTATTTTGATTCATCACTTACAAACAGATGTAAGGAAGTTCATTATAGAGCTCCTTAGAGATCCTCAAATTTCTCAATCCCTACCCAATGCCATCTCTTTTTCAAAAAGCAGAAAATGAATAACACAAGGTAAGCCCTTCTGTCTGAAAAGTATCAGGTTGTCATTCATACTCACCATCCTATAATTCTATGATGATAAGGAAATTACACTCTGGGCTCCAGTCTTCACTACAGCATGGAAAGGAGGTGACAAAAATGCTTTTAAATAAAACTCTTTCCAGCGATGTCACCAGTTGTAGAATTGGTGATTAACTGAGATATTGGGTGAATGGCTAAACTCCGTAGGAAGATTTCACAGAGAAAACAGGAAGGTAGTAAAAAAGTTATTTAAGAATGGGGCAAATAGACCAATAGGAATCATTGCAGAATGACCAAAAAGCAGTCTTTGAAGGCAAGGTTCAGGAGTTTGGGTTCAAGTGATGCCTCTGGAACATTCTGTGCAAGGGTAGTTAACAACTTTCAGCATTCTTAGAAAATTCTCTAAACCTATACATTGCAGAAATATTGTCAGTAAGTCCTCCATCCAATTTTTTCTTACTTTTTTCAAATAGAAAAGAGAAAGAAACACATTAAGCCAGACCTGCATTCTCAAGCTTACCTTAAAACCTTATTATTAACCATATATAATAGAAGTAATTAAACATACACATTGTATATACCTCTGTCTGTCTATAAAACACACACTCACACACACTTTCCTTTTCTTTTTACTCACTTCTTCCCTTGCCCCCTCTTTTCCTTTTCCTTTCTCTTTTTGTTTCTTTCTCATTTTTTCCCACATCTTTGTGTTTTTCTCTCCATACCCATCTCTCAAGCTAGAGCTCAAGTTCAAACTTAAGTTCTTTCTATATTTGTGTATATCTTTGGTCTGGACCTTTACTTTCATAGGGGTTAGAGTAAAGGAGGGGATGTAAAAGTAACTTCTATTCATCTTAATCATATGGGATTGTTCATGAGACTTTGGAACTTTATATTTCCCTTTATTTTCCCTAACTCAATGTTCTACTTCAGTAGCAATTAATAAATCAGTGTTGAATTAATAAAAGATTTCAATCAGTAAACATGAATTAAGCACCTATTATGTGCCAGACACTGTGCTAAGTACTGAGATTGAAAAAGTGGCTCAGAATGAATGAATTGGTGAAGTAGGAGTCAGAGTCATATCATTTAAGTAAAGTTGCACTTGTGTGCTTGAAGAAAAAGGAAAGGATCGTGAAAATAGGAAGTCAAAATAATAGAAATTCCTGGGTAGCCATTGGGGTTCAGCTGAGTCAAAGAGATTCTTGAACATCATGCAAGAGCCTGGAGTTGATGAACTCAACAATCTCTGCCAACTCTACAGCTGTAATTTTTGAATGTCAAATAGGAGGGAAAATAAATGCTACGATAGGGGAAAGAGAGTGCTAGGGATAATTCAGGCAAAATAGGACACCACAAAGAACCCCCCCCCATAATTTGTCCAAAAGATTAGGTAATTGTAGGAAGATAATTTGAAGGCATAAAATATCAGAATAATTTTCTGAATCCATCACCACACTTTGTCTTCCTAAGTGTGGACTTGATCTCAGGTTCTGTATATGCTAAGAACTGGTAAAGTAAGTCTAGGCCTGCATGCATGCAAATTGTTTGGCTAATTTGAATGCCCCAATACACCACCAGTTTTATTTTAGAGAAAATTCTGATTTAAGAAAAAGACAGCATCAGTCAAATAGCCTTTGCCTAAAATTACGAACAATTGAGGCCCAGTTATAGGGAGTTTGGTCTTAATTGTCTGAATAATTTATGTATGTCAACCCAGACTTAATGCCCCTTCCTTTCAAAATCATAGATGTGATATGAAAAATTATAGTCCTTCTTAAAGGAACCATAACATTAGAGGTGACATTTCTGTGCATCTGTAGATAAGTGTATTTTCCCTCTGCCCCCTATTCCCTGTGTGACTTTATGCAACGTTCCAATCTTGGGATAGAACTGGAGAGTGTATGACAGGAGGGTCAGGGGACTCTTCGTTTTCACTCTGAGTCTTCCTCCAGTGCCATCTGCAATCAGATTGTTAGCATGTCAGTTCAATCTGTCAGAATCCCCTGAGTGCTGCTCAGTCAGCCAAGAGGAAATACCTTGTGTATTGGCTGTGGATGTCCCTTAACAACACCCAGTCACTCAGTCATGCAGCCTAAATGGGGCAGCAGACAGCACCTTCACACCAGTGTATGTTAACTGGCTTTCCATCAATGTGTCCTGACCTTATAAGAAGACACAGCAGAAGGGCCAGGGTGAAGAGCAGAGGAAGGCTTCATTGTTACTAACCTCCTCTGGTCTGTTAAAAATGGCAGCTCCTTTTACTCCAGTCACTCAGAAACAAATGTAATAAAACCATCTTCACTCCAGTAAAGGAGTAGAACATTTCTTTTATGCAGTAAGGGAATGTTGCCACTAGATGACACCAAGAGATAGTTTCTACTTGTCTGATTTATATTCCTTATTCAGCTGTCGGTTCTAAAGGTGACACTCTTGCTGGGATTGTAATTAAGATTACAGAGGTAAGCAAATTAAGTGATCTGGCAAGTATTAAGAGTTACCTTGCTTTAATATTACCAATTACTGTCCCAGAGTGCAAAAAGCCTGGAATTTGTGATCATTTGGACAGTGGGCCTTAAACATTACCATTTTTTCCCTGCTGTGTGTACCTTTAATTAGATCTTACAGAGGCATCATTCATGTCACTATTGGAAAAGGGTTTGTTGGCACTTCCGTCACTGAACCACCTTTTTCAGTGGCTCATCATTCAACTGTAAAATATATCTCCTGCTTAAACTTGGTCTACTATGCCTCAGGAATGAATGAGAATTCTTTTACCTGGTTGCAAACAAAAGGTTTGTCTGTTGTTTTTTTAATCCCCCAAATGCAAACGAAATTGGAAGAATTGATAAATATAAACTTCCAGATGAAAAACACTTTGGCATATATCAAAACAAAATAAATAAAGAGTCTGAAATTTGGTATGGGGGACAATATTGCGGACTAATATATTCTCAAAGAGTATTGCAAACTATAACAGGATTCTCTTTTTATATAATTTATTCCTTTAATGTCTCAGTAACTCAACTGAATTCACCTTTTAGGTTCCAGGATCAGCAGGTGTTAAAACTCCAGAACTTCCTATGTACTATGCTCAGAAAGTTGGAGGAAGTCTAGAGGAAGCTTCCCAAACATAACTATATAAAACCTTGTGATTTTGTGAGTTTAAAATGCTGGAGTATTTTCTCTTTACACAATATCCACCATATTCTTACTCAACATTTTATTATTTTTTTAAATTAGGAACATCCTTCAAATATTAACACAATTTTTAAAAAGTTTCTGAGACATTGAAATTCTAGATTACATTAGCTTAAAAGATATGTGGGCTGTGAATTAACATTTGTAAATACCAAATGGTAACATCTTAGAACAATAGAGTTACACTTAAGGTATTGCAGATGTTTAAAAACCCAGTGACGATATGCAGTTATGTTCCTAAACTGAAATGGCAAAGAATATACTACATGTTTCCATTGAACTTTTGTTAACTGTGGCAGCTCTTGGCATTTTGAGTTTTTATGATGTTTTGTAAAAGTAAAACAATGTTTATTATTTATGAAAAACACTGGAGTCAAGTTCTAAAAGTTCAAGTTCTGCACATTTAAGATTTTTATTTCTTTTTTGAATGGAAAAATTTGAAGATCAATACAAATTATAATTTATTTTTTTATTTGAAATATCTGGGACAAAGGCAGACACTAAGCATTTTCATTTTTCTAAAGGAACAGATATGACCTTTATTACTTCTTATTTAAAATAATTGCATCTGTGAATTATTTTCTTAATGCCACCTCACATGTTCCTAGGTAAACACATGAAGCAAATAGCTCAGAAAATACACAGCTTACATTTAAGGAACTTGTCGGTAATCTGCATATATTATCCCAATTGTTGAGATGTATAATTAGAAAGAGGTCACTAAAAGTGATTTAAAAACTATCCTCTTTATATTTTGCTGACCTATCTTTTCTGCTCTACTGGATTATACTTATTCCAGATTTATAAAAGAGGGTCTGACTTGCCTCAGACAAATATATACATACATTATATGTGTACATATGTCTGTATATGCATATGTACTCAAGTGATACATAAGTATATAAATATACATCATTATTCATGCATATAAGTTGCATAGTTCCTATGTTTACAACTGCAGGTATAGATCAGTTCAAACAAGCAATAAATATTTAATAAATGCTTATTTTGTATCAGGAACTGTGCTAAGTGCTAGGGCATACCCCTCCCAAAAGGCAAAGGACAGTCCTTGTCCTCAGGGATCATACAATTTATTGGAAAAGATAATATGGAAATACACATATACAAAGCAAAGTATATACAGTTGAAGGAGGGGGGAAAGCTCTAGAATTAAGATAAATTGGGAAATGTTTCCTGGAGATAGTGGAATTTAGTTTGGATTCAAAGAAAATCAGTAGTTAGAGGATAATGGAGAGAAAGTCGCATGGATGGATAACAAAAAAAAAAAAA
>NC_058130.1:368312750-368398395 GCF_016433145.1 Gracilinanus agilis
ATACAGAGAGAGAGAGAGAGAGAGAGAGAGAGAGAGAGAGAGAGAGAGAGAGAGAGAGAGAGAGAGAGAGAGAGAGTTGAGAAATGGAGTGTTTCATTTCTGGAACAGCCAGGAAACTAGTGTCAATGAATCAAAAAAGTGTGTATGTAGAGAGGAGCATACTATAAGAAGACTGGAAAGGTAGGAAGGATGAAGGGCTTTGAATGTCAAACAGAGCATTTTGCATTTGATCCTAGGGGCAATAGGAAGGCACTGGAGTTTTTGAGTAGGTTGGGGAAAGGAGAGATGGCACTGTAACATGATCAGAGTGGCACTTTAAGGAAATTACTTTAGAGGTTAAATGGAGGATGGATTGAATTGAGGAGAGATTTGAGGCAGGCAAACCAGAGGTTTGTGTGTGGTACGTATATGTGTGTGTGTGTGCTCGTGCATTGTGTGCACACAGGGTATTTATTGTCTTTCACTCATTGTTCAGTTGTATCCAGCTCTTTGAGGGATCATAACAAGCCAATGCTGTCCATAAGATTTTCTTGGCAAAGATACGGGAGCGATTGGCCATTTTCTTCTACAGTGTAACAAAGCAAACTTGTTAAATGACTTGCACAGGGTCACACAACTAGTCAACTTATAAGTGAAGCCAAATGTGAACTTTGGCCTTCCTGACTCCAAGCCAGCTCTCTATCCACTGAGTTACTGAGTTGTCTCTCTCTCTCTCTCTTCACTTTCTCCTTACATATGCTCACATACACACACATATATATGTAAATGTAAATATATCTATATACAAATGTATATTAAAGTATGAGAGGCAGTAGTCAGTTTTAGTCTTTCAAGTCCTGTTTGTAACATGTACTAATTGTGTGATCATAGAGACTCACAAATTTTCCATTCATACACAGCATGATTATGTACAGATGTATAGGCACATATATTTATGTATTTCTCTAAATCAATGATTATATAAATACATATATGCATATCTGTATATGTGATATATGCACATGCATACATTTTTATATATATATAACTAATTTCAACACTGTATAAATAACATGACTATCTAGCAGATGATATATATGAATCTAAATAAAATTATACATTAATCATATACTATAGAACAATTCATTTATGCACTGACATTTTTAACTCTTTTCCTTTGTATTCAGAATTCACTGATCAGCAGAAGATGTTCTCTTCTAAATTCCCATTAATAGCAGTTAAATATAGGCATTAAGGGCAAAAAATAGCACTGACTTTCTACAATTCAGGGAACAATTGTCTGCATTATAGACAGAATGTCAGCCTTGATTTGGAGTTTCTCATTTTTCCTGCATTTTTCTGTGTGGGCCACATATCTGTCAGTCCCCCTCATCTTAGCTTCCTTGGCATTTGTTTGTATTTAGGAAAAACTTTGAATTATTAATTTCCCAGACTCTAACATGAGAGCTAACAGAAACAGGTTAAAAATGATTTTGTTGTCTAATTTCTTTTTCAATTTTTGATGGAGATATTTTCTTTATTTTTTCCCTCCATTTACAGGTGCAGAATTAAAGAACACGTTCGCTCACTATATTATTGATGCACTTAAGTGGAGTGTTCCAAAGCATGTAATTACCGTGTAGGCTTATGGCCCTGAAGTAGCTGGGGATAGCGGTGCTGCATATCCATGATTTGAAGGACATACAGTGATGATTATAGAGGCAGTACTCTACATCCATTCCAGCCCTTTTGTGTTTAGCTGGTTGTCATGGCAAATAATTGGATAGAATTTAAGCCACTTTCTTCCAAGTGGGAAATTCATAATTTTACCCTTCACCTAATTTTGTACATACTTTTTAAAGAATCTTAAAGTTTCTACAGCAATGACGTAGAGCTGTGTGGGAAAAAAACGCATACAGTAGCAGCACAGAAATTGGACTTTTATCTGTTTCTTTGACTGGAAGAAAGTCAATTTGTAATCGCTCCAGTTTGTTCCATTTTATTTTATTTTTAGAAAGAGTTTGTGCATGTTATATGAGAAATGTCCAGGCCTGTTAACTACAACTGTTTTGGGCAAGAATGGCTAAAGAAAGGAGCAAAAAATACAAGGTTTCTAACCTATAACCCCTAATACAGACTTATTACTGAGGCATATGCACAAATCCAGTATACTAGGTTGAATGAAGTTCTTTTGAACACTGATGATAAAGGAAAGGACTGATATACTTGTTAGGGGCAAACATTATCATATCATGTATTTACTGTATGTGGCTCTTAAAGTTGAAGGAAGAGAAATGATTTGCCCCACGGTATATATGAATTAAATTTAACTCATGAAGCCCTCTACATCTTCAGTCCTAAGGCCCTGGTACTCTCCTAGATACTGTGAATGCAGATATGAAATAAGAATTAGTCCCTGACTTCAAGGAACTTATAATCTACTACAGAACTTTCTACCTGATATGACTCATCCATAGGTGGCTTAAATCTATAAGGGACTTCATCTAATTTGATACTTCTACTTTAAAGATGAGGAAGCTAAAGCCCAGGGGGGTGAAATGACTTGTTCAATATCATGTAGAAGTGTGAAAATGTACATCATGTATGTGATTGTAAACAAACATTTTCTCAAATCTGCAAACTAATCACATGCATTTTAGAGAATAAACAAATACACACAGTGGTAAAAAAAAGAAAAAAAAAACTGTTGATGATATTAATGGATAATGAATTCCAGCAACAGCCCTTATTTTACCTTTTGGGAGAATTTTGATCTGAGCTTGACAAATCCTGACATAGCTTATGTATGAGCAAGAGTCATTTGGATTTTCAGTAGATTGTCAGTAGACTGGGATACATCTCTGTGTGAGTAATAAAAGCTTACAAGTCCCCAACTTAAGCTGTCACTGAGTCCCTACATTATATAGCACTCAAAACCCCAAGAAAGCAGCAGCAGGACCAGCCTAAATATTCCTTTATAAGTCAGCAAAGGATGGTCCTAACAGAAAATCAAAAATAAAGAAATAGACTGAAAGGTTATGGAAAAAAGCAAGCAGGAATTTCTCCATTAAAAAACTACAATGAAGTAGAGGACTTTCAAGACACAGAGCAAGAAGAATAAAGTGATGCCAAAATATCAACAGCCAAAATCTCATAGGAAAATAGATTCTTTTTCTTATTTTCAATGTTATTTTTTTCAATTACCTGTAAAAACAATTTTTAACATTAATTTGTGGTTTTGTTGTGATTTTGAGGTCAAAATTCTCTTCCTTTCTCTTCTCCACCTTCACTGAAAAGGCAAACAATTTGATCCAAGTTAAATATGCACAGTCATGCAAAACATATTTTCAAATTAGTCATAATGTGAAAGGAAAAATAGGCCACAAGAAAAAGAGAGAGACAGACAGGGAGAACAGAAAAATAAAGTAAAAATATCCTTTAATCAGTCAGTCCTCAAACTTCTTTCTCTAGAGATGGATAGCATTTTTAATCATAAGTCCTTTGTGATGGTTTTAGATAATTGTATTAATGAGAATAACTAAGTTATTATTCACAGCTAATCATTTTACAATATCACTATTAATGTGTGCAATGTTCTTTTAGTTCTGGTTTCTTCACTTTGCATCAGTTCATATAAATGTTTGGATATTTTTCTGAAAACACATTGTCATTTCTTATATCACAATAGCATTTCCTCACAATAATATACCACAACTTGCTCAGCCATTCTCCAAATAATGGGCATCCCCTCAACTTCCAATTCTTTGCTCACTCTGGGTTGTTATAAATCTTTTTTTTTTGCATGTGTAGTTCATTTTCTCTTTTTTTGTACACAGAACTAATAGTTCTATTGGTGAGAGTCAAAGGGTATTCAGTGTAAAAACAGTTTCAAATTCCTTTCCAGATGGGTTTGATCAGTTCACAACTATATTTATATCCCACTTTCCCCCGAAACCTCTTGCATTTGTCAGTTTCCTTTTTTAATCACATTAGTCAATCTGATAGGCATAGGGCAATACCTTAGAGTTGTTTTTATTTGGATTTGGATTTCTCTAATACAGTGATTCAGAACTTTAAAAAATATGATTATAGATAGTTTTGATTTCTTCATCTGAAAACTGTTCATATTCTTTGACTTTATCAATTGGGGAAAGACTTGCATTCTTATGAATTTAATTAAATATATATTTGAAAAGTGAGGCCTTTATGAAAGTCCTTGTTTTAAAAAATATCCTCCACTTTTCTGCTTTCCTTCTAATCTTGGTTGCATTGATTTTATTTCTGGAATTAAAAAATATCATCAAATTATCTATTTTGTATCCTATAATTCTTTCTATCTCTTGTTTGGTAAAAAAGTTATTCCCTTATGCATACATCTGACAGGTAAATCCTTCCATACTCCCATAATTTGCTTATAATATCAGCCTTTATGTCAGTGGTTCCCAAATTTTTTGGCCTACCGCCCCCTTTCCAGAAAAAATATTACTTAGCCCCCTGGAAATTAATTTTAAAAAAATTTATAGCAATTAATAGGAAAAATAAATACACCTATGGCCATCACTGCTCCCCTAGATCACTGCAGCACCCACCAGGGAGCTGTCACACCTACTTTGGGAATCACTGCTTTATGTGTAAGTTATGTGCCTATTTTGACCTTATCTTGGTTCACAGTTTGAGATGTTGATCTATATCTAGTTCTTGACATACTGTTTTCCAATTTTCCCCTAGAAAGTTTTGTCAAATAGTGAATTCTTCTCTCAAAAGCTTTGATCTTTGAGTTTTTTTTTTAAACACTAGATTTCTATGGTTACTTTCTACTATGAATTGATTGCCTAATCTATTCCAATGGCACATCATTCTATTTATTATCCAGTACCAGGTTGTTTTGATGATAAACATTTTATGATATAGTTTGAGATCTAGTTCAAAGAGGCTACTTCACATTTTTTCCTAATGGTTACCTTGGTGTATTTGATCTTTTATCCTTCCAATTTAATTTCATTATTTTTTTTTCTCTATAAGACATTTTTTGGTAATTTGATTGGTATGGCATTGGATAAGTAAATTAATTTATGTAGAATCATCATTTTTATTATTTTGGCTCAGATTAACCCATGAGTAATTAATATTTTCTCCAATTTGGGAGAAGCTAGGTGGCTCAGCAATTTGAGAGCTAGACCTACAGATGGGAGGTCCTAGGTTCAAACTTGGCCTCAGACACTTCCTGGCTGTGTGACTCTGGACAAGTCACTTAGCTCCCATTACCTAGCCCTTACCTTCTGCCTTAGAACCAATAAGACAGAACTTAAGGGTTTAAATTTTTTTCTACAATTGTTTAGATCTAACTTTATTTGATTGAAAAGTATTTTCTAATTGTGTTCATATTGTTTCTGGATTTATCTTGACACATACAACCTGAGCAATTTTATGTTGTCATCCATTATTTGAAATGGAATTTGTTCACCTCTTCTGACTGGAGTTTATTGGTAATATATAGAAATGCTGATAACTTATGTGTTTATTTTACATATTGCAACTTTGCTATGCCTGTTAGTTATTTCAACTGCTTTTTAGTTGATTCTTTAGTATCTTCTAAATATACCTATCCTGTCATCTGCAAAAAGGGATGGTTTAATTTTCACATGGCGTATTTAAATCCTTTCAATTTCTTTTACTTTCCTTATTGCTACAGCTAATATTTGTAGTACAACCCTGAAGAATAGTAGAGATCCTTACTTAACCTCAATTTTACTGGTAAGGCTTATCCCCATTATAAGTAAAGTTTGTTGATGGTGCTAAATAGATACTACTTATTATTTCAATAAAAGTTCCATTTATTCATACTACCTCAAGTTTTATTTTGTTTTTTAAAAGGAAAGGATGTATTTTGTCAAAAAAATTTTCTGCATCTGTTGAGTCAATCTTTTGGTTTTATTACTGATATGGTCAATTATGCTAATAGTATTCCCAATATTAACTTTCCTTTTATTCCTTGTATAAATTCCATTGGTCATAATTTATGATACTTGTGAAATATTGATGAAATCCTTCCTAATATTCCACTTATAATTTTTGTATCAGTATTCATTAGGGAAATTGATTTATAGTTTTCTTTTTCTATTTTTGTTCTTCTTAGTTTAAGTGTCAATATTATATTTGTGGTACAAAAAGAACTTGGTAAATCTCCTTCTTTTCCTGTCAACTGTTTTCTTCCCAAAGAAATATTTCATATTTTTTCTATCTTTTTTCCTTCTTTTAATTTTGCTATCTCATTCCTTATGTAATCATTAATTCCAATTACTCTCTTCTAATTTTTAAGCAATTGTTTTCTTCAGTGAGTTTTTGTATCTTCTTTTCCATTTGATCAATTATTCTTTTTAATTAATTTTAGTGAATTTTGTGTTTGCTTTACCAAGCTGTTGACTTTTTCATGATTTTCTTTCATCAATATCCTTTCTTTTCTCATTTTTTTTCTTTTGTCTCATCTATTTGTTTTTAAAATTATTTTGATGTTCTTCTAGGAATTGTTTTTGGGACGGAGACAAATTCTCATTTTCCTTTTAGACTTTTGTGACTCGTTTGACATTGTTGTCAGCTATGGTCAGAGTATTTTTGTTGCTTTTGTTGTTTGCTTATTTTTGCCTACTATTTCTTGATTTTAACTTTATAGGAAAGTTGTGCTCTGTTTCTGGAGAAAATGGGACACTGCCCCAAGCTCTCTAGCTTGAAGTTTTTATCTACTGCTTTCAGAGTTGGTTCTGTGGGGTAAATACGTTTTTCCTTCTTCTAATATGTTATAATCTAACTGCAGGTATGTTTACTAATTTCATACCATGTGCTCTGGTCTCTGAGTAGCCACAATCACTCTTTTCTTCCCTGGAATTATAACAAAGGTCCCTGCTATTTCTTTTCCTCTCCCTTGGACTGTGACCTGGAACCATGTATAAGTAATGCAACATAGTCCTACTCCCATTGCCATCAAAGACTTTCCTGTAATCTCCTTCTGAACACTTGCCAGATCACCTTGCCATCTATGGGATAAGAGTTCTAGAAGCCATTGCTGCCAATTCAACCAGCCACAAGCTCTACTGCTGGTTTTCCAGCATATTATGGTCCATTCTCATGCCAGTGAGATAGACCTTGCTACCTTTCTAAATTTTGCTACCCTTCTAAATTTTATCGGGTTAAAAACTTATTTTGTCCCATCATTTTGTTTGTTCTGCCATTTTCAGATTTCAGAATATTTTAATGATGTTTGAAGTGGAATTTTAAAGAGCTCTAATGAGTCTCTACATTAATCATCTTGCTCTATCACCACTAAATATAAATCCAATTCCAATTTCAGGAAGTAATGGAGGAAGACTGAAAATAAGAGTCCAAAATGTATAAGTCAAATAAGAATACTTAAGAAAAAAAGTTGAAAAAATATTGAGAGATATGGAAGAAAGAATTGGAAAAAAGAATTACTTGCACAAAATGTGGAAAACCAGAGATAAAATGGAATAAATTTATATTTCATAAAGAAATGCATGGGGGGGGGGGGGGAAGAGAGAAGACCAATACAATGAAATGGTGAAAGAGATTGGAGACAAGTAATACTTAAATTTTATGTGCATTGAAATTGACTCAGAGAGGGAAGAAAAATTAGATCCATTGGGGCAGAGAATTGTATCATGCCTTATAGAGAAGGAGAAGGGTAATAAATGGGCTGGTGGAGAGGGGAGAAATAAAAGGGAGGGAGAGGCTGGAAGGTCATTTAAAAAGCACTATAATAAAAGGGAATAAATAAAAAGTGAGGGGCTGAAAAGGGGAGTAACATTAAGGAGGGGAAAGGAGGGAGACTGACTAAAAGTGAAAAGTTGGATGGGAGAATAAGAGGGAAAAGAGAAAAGGTAGAACCAAAGGAGGAAGTCAAAATGGAGGGGAATACACAGACAATAATCATAACTGTGAATGTGAATGGAATGATCACAGCAATAAAAAGTAAGCATATAGCAGAATGGATTAAAAACCAGAATCCTACCATATATTGTTTTAAGAAACACACCTGAGGCAGGGAGGTGTACGTAGGATAAAAAAGGGTGGAGCATAATTTACTGGACTGTAATTGAAACAAAGAAAGCAGGAATAGCAATTATGATCTCAGACAAAGCTAAAGTAAAAATAGATGTCATTAAAAGACATAAGGAAGATAATTACATCTTGATGAAAGGTAGTATAAATAATGAAAAAAATCAATACTCAGCATATATGCACCAATTTTTTTTCCTGAAGGAGAAACTAAAGGACATTGAGGAGGAAATAAATAGTAAAACCCTACTAGTGAGGGACCTTAACCTTCCTCTATCTGAACTCGATAAATCAAACAAAAACATAAATAAGAAAGAAGTAAGGGAAGCAAAGGAAATGTTAGAAAAATCATAGCTTATAGGTATCTGGAGAAAATAAACAGGGATAAAAAGGAATCTACTTTTTTTTCAGCAGTGCATGGCAAATATACAAAGACTGACCATGTACGGGGGCATAAAAACATTGAAAACAAATGTAGAAAAGCAGAAATTATAATGCAATATTTTCAGACCATAATGCAATAAAAATCATAATCAATAAGGGCTTGTGGGAAAGCAGATTTAAATTTGATTGAAAACTAAAAAATCTAATTCTTCAAAACTGGTGGGTTAAAGAACAATTCAAGGAAAGAATTACAGATTTCATTGAAGAGAATGACAATGAGGAAATAACTTATCAAAATCTATGGTATGCAGCCAAAGCAGTACTTAGAGGAAAATGTATATCCCTTACTGCATATATCAACAAATCAGAGAGGGAAGAGGTCAATGAACTGGGCAGGGAAATTTAAAAAAACAGAAATAGAAAAAATTAGAATTCCCTAGATGAAAACTAAATTGGAAATCACAAAAATCAAAGGAGAAATTAATAAAATTGAAAGTAAAAGAACTCTTGAACGAATAAATAAAACTAGTAGCTGGCACTTTGAAAAAAATAAAATAAAGTACTCATTAATCTAATAAAAAAAGAAATAAGAAAATCAAATTAACAGTATCAAAGGTGAAAACAGTGACCTCATCTCTAATGAAGAGGAAATTAAGGTAATTATTAACAACTATTTTCCCAATGATATGGCAATAAATATGACAATCTAGGTGAAATTGGTTGATATCTACAAAAATATAAACTATCTAGATTAACAAAAAAGGAAATAGAATACTTAAATAATCCCAACTCAGAAAAAGAAATTGACCAAGCCATCAAAGAATTGCCTAAAAAAAACCCAGGTCCAAATGCATTCACAAATGAATTCTATCAAACATTTATAAAACAACTAATCCCAATACTATACAAACTCTTTGACAAAATAAGCAAAGAAGGAGTTTTACCAAAATCCTCTTATGACTCAAATATGGTACTGATTCCAAAGCAGTTAGACCAAAAGCAGAAAGAGA
This sequence comes from Gracilinanus agilis, assembly GCF_016433145.1. Taxonomy (NCBI): domain Eukaryota; kingdom Metazoa; phylum Chordata; class Mammalia; order Didelphimorphia; family Didelphidae; genus Gracilinanus; species Gracilinanus agilis. The sequence continues at coordinate 368,322,194 of NC_058130.1, forward strand.
AAACTACAGACCAATCTCCTTTTCTTTTTACTAGATTATATTTTTATTTTGAATATTTTCCCATAGTTACATATTCCGTGTTCTTTCCATCTCCCCAAATCCCCCTAACTTCCTTAGACAATGCACAATTACACTGGGTTTTACATGGATCATTGATTAAGAGCTAATTCCATATTATTGATATCAGACTAGAGTTATCATTTAGTGTTTCCATCCCCAATAATATTCCCAACAGTCCATGTAGTCAAGCACTTGTTTTTCCTCTGTGTTTCTTCTACCATAGTTCTTCCTCTGAATGTGGCTAGTTTTCTTTCTCATAAGTCCCTCAGCCTTGCTCTGGATTCTTGCATTGCTGCTAGTAGAGAAGTCTGTTATGTTTGATTCAGACCAATCTCCTTAATGAACAAAGATGCAAAAAATCATAAATAGAATACTAGCAAAAAGACACCCGCAAGCGATCATGAGAATTATTCACTACATCAGGTGGGATTTATGCCAGGAATACAAGGATGGTTTAATATTAGGAAAACCATCCATATAATTGACCATATCAACAACCAAACCAACAGAAATCACATGATTATCTCAATAGATGCTGAAAAAGCCTTTGAGAAAATACAACACTCATTCCTAATGAAAACACTAGAATGTATAGGAATAGATGGGCCTTTCCTAAAAATAATAAACAATATATTTTAAAAACATCAGAAAGTATCATCTGAAATGAGGATAAGTTAGAATCCTTCCAATAAGATCAAGAGTGAAGCAACAAAGCCTATTATCACCTTGATTATTTAACATTATACCAAAAAAAATGTTAGTGGTAGCAATTAGAGAAGAAAAAGAAATTTAAGGATTATAGTAGGCAAAGAGGAGACTAAGCTATCATTTTTTGCAGATGACATGATGGTCTACTTAAAGAATACTAGAGAATCAATAAAAAGGTAGTGGAAATAACAACTTTAGCGAAGTTGCAGGATTCAAAATAAACCCACATAAATCATCAGTATTTCTATATCTCTCCAACACATCTCAATAGCAAGAGTTAGAAAGAAAAATTCCATTTAAAATCACCCTAGACAACGTAAAATATTTAGGAATCGATTTGCCAAGACAAACACAGGAATTACATGAACACAACTACAAAACGCTTTCCAAACAATTAAAACTAGATCTAAACAATTGGAAAAATTTTAATTGCTCATTAGAAGTATAAGACAACATAATAAAAATGACATTCCTACCTAAATTAATTTGCTTATTCCATGCCATACCTATCAAACTACCAAAAAACTTTTTTACTAAATAAGAAAAAAATTATAACAAAGCTTATTTGGAAGAACAAAAGATCAAGAATATCAAAGTAAATAATGAAACAAAATGTGAATGATGGGGGCCTAGCATTACCAGATATAAAATTGTAATATAAAGCAATGGTCAGCAAAACAATATGGTACTGGCTAAGAGATAGACTGGAGGAGAAAAGGAATAGATTTGTGGTAAATAACCTCAGCAAGATAGTGTATGATAAACCGAAAGATCCCAGATTTTGGGATAAAAATCCACTATTTGACCAAAAAAAACTGCTGAGAAAATTGGAAAACATTGTAGAGATTAGGTTTAGATCAACCTCTTACACCCTATACCAAGATAAATTCAGAATGAGTGAATGACTTAAATATAAAGAAGGAAACTATAAGTAAATTAGGTGAACATAGAATAGTTTACCTGTCAGATCTGTGGGAAAGAAAAGATTTTAAGACCAAGCAAGAGACAGAGAATATTACAAAATGTAAAAAGAATAATTGTGATTACATTAAATTAAAAAGGTTTTGTACAAACAAAGCCAATAAAACCAAAATTAGAAGGGAAGCAACAAAATGGGGGAAAAATCTTTATAACAAAAACCTCTGACAAAGGTCTAATTACTCAAATTTATAATGAGCTAAATCAACTGTACAAAAATTAAAGCCATTCCCCAATTGATAGATGGGCAAAGGACATGAATGGGCAATTTTCAGATAAAGAAATCAAAACTATCAATAAGCACATGAAAAAGTGTTCTAAATCTCTTATAATCAGAGAAATGGAAATAATTCTAATGACAAAAAGAGCTACTTTATTCTTGAACAAGAAATAATTTAAAATATTAAAAAGATAAATCAAAAGAAATAAAATCTCTATGAAAGCCCTTAGAAAGACACATCATGATTTTAATACTTTAAATGAGGTATTCTTTACTTTTTTGTGATGAATCCTTTTTTTTATTCAGCAAAGATTAGATAACTACTCAGAATCATTGTTCTAAATGTAGTAAATAAAATGCATAGAATTACGAAGTCCTGCCTATCTGCCAAGCTCTGCACTAAGCCATAGAGGTACAAATTCAAAAATCTAAACCATGTTTATGTTCTAATGAAGAGAGAATGGTGGCAACTCTGGGAAATCACTGAAGTGCTGAATGAACAGTAGGAGTGGGGAGTACTTTAACTTGCCCTTTTTAGAAGCTATGATAGTGATGATTTGACTTCAATTTTCAAGAAAAAATTTAAAAGGGATGTGATTAGGAAAGATACTCTTGGTTATTGAATATTGTCTCAGAGAATGAAATAGTTTAGCTCCTCCCAAATAGGACTTCTGCTGTCTGTGTTTGGTGTGCTTGAGCAAAAATAGGATCTGGAAAATGAACATAAGAAATTTCATTAGAAGCACAGTTGGGCCAGGGGTCTGACGTCATGAGGGAATAGAGGAAAACAATGGAATATAATTTTGAAAATTAGTTTTTAGGCAAATTGTGGATGGTCTTAAATGTAAAATTGAGCAATTCACATTTTAATTTTAGAGACTGTAAATAATTTGAGAGTTTTTCTTAAGTTGTTTTATTTTCAAATACTTGGAGAAATTTTTTGAAACTTATTTTTTCTTTATGATTCAAATATTCTCCCTCTGCCCTGCCAAGGTGATAAAAAGTCTTATATAGATTATACCAATTCTTTCATGCAATACATATCTTCATATTTCTCATGCTATGACAGAAGGCATATATCACACATACAATTGAAAAAAAAAACCCAAAACTCCTAAAGGAAAACAAATGGAAGACAGCATGCTCTAGCCTTCAATCAGACTCTAATAGCTCCTTTTTTGGCTGTGGATAACATTTTTCACCATGTTTCCCTAGGAGATATCTTGGAAACTTGCTTTGCAGATAATAGTTTAGTCCTCACAGGTGATCATCATATAATATTTCTATTATTGTATACAGTATTCTCCTGGTTCTACTCATTTCATTTTACTTTAGTTCATATAAGTCTTTCCAGAGTTTTTCTGAACTCATCTTGCTCATCATTTCTTATAATGCAATATTATTCCATTATGGCCATATACCACAATTTGTTTAGCCATTCTGCAATTGATGTTTACCATCTTGGTTTCCATATCTTTGCCACTGCAAAGAGAACTGCTAAAATATTTATGTACAATTATGTCATTTTTTCCTTATATCTGATTTCTACAGAATATAGACCCACTAGTGGTCTTTCTGGGTCAAAGGGTATATATAATTTTGTTGCCCTTTGAATCTGGTTCCATATTACTCACCAGAATGGTTGTACAAGTTCCCAGTTCTACCAACAATGTGTTAGTGCCCCAATTTTCTCACATCCCCTCTAACATTTATCCTTTCGTTTTTGGTCATGTTAGTCAATCTTATAGGCATAAGATAGTATCTCAAAGTTGTTTTCATTTGAATTTCCCTAATCAATAGTGATTTAGAGCATTTTTATATGACTATAGATAGTTTTAATTTCTTCTTCTGAGAACTGCCTGTTCATATCCTTTGACCATTTATAGTTGGGGAATGCTTTCTATTCTTATAAATTTTATTCAATTCTCTATATATTTGAGAGATAAAGCCTTTATCAGAGACACTTTCTATAACCCCACCACCCCAATTTATTGTTTCCTTTCTAATCTTAGTTCCATTGGTTTTGTTTGTACTGAGACTTTTCAATGAAATCAATCTATCCTAGGAGATAGATAATGAAGGAAACAAACAGGGTTATTACTCCACATAAATAGTGAGATATCTATAGATAGATTTAAAAAATTAGACAATTCACAGATTTGACAACTTTTGGGGATGTGGTAGATACACATATTCTTCATTATACAATAAGGTTCAAAATTCTTAATTGCTTTACTCAAGAAAAACTTAAATATAGAAATGATCTGTAATTTTGTCATTGCAAATATCTTCCCTCTAATGATGGAATAACGTTTTCAAAGACCTGTCCTTATGAGCAATGTCCTTATGTCTTTATGAGCAATTTCCTAATGAGAATCTTCTCCCTACCTCTCCTTATTTACTGAGAGAGACAGAGACAGAGACGGAAAGACAGAGGCAAAGAGACAGAAGCAGAGAGACAGATAGAGAGAGGGAGAGACAGAGGAATGGTGAGACAGATAAAGACAGAGAACAAGACTAAAACAAAGAAGCAGTCAGGCAGAGTGACAGAGAATCCTAGACAGACACCAAGACAGAGACAGAAACTGAGATGAGAGGCAAAGACAGGCACAAACAGAGACAATTAGAGAAACAGAGAGAATTAGAGACATATATAGACAAAGACTATCCTTCATCTCTCTCTGTTTTTGCTTTGGTTCTTATTTCTCCATTTCTCTGACACTATCTCTGTCTTTGTGCCTCTTGTCTCTATCTCTATCTCTCAGTTCTTTGTCCCTATTTCTGTCTCTGTTGTCTGCATATTTGTTTCTCTCTTTGTCTCTGTCATCTTTATATCTGTTTTTGTCTTTGACTTTGTATCTTTGACTCTGTATCTGTATCTGACTGTTCTGTTCTCTGTCTCTATCTCTGTTTTTCTCTGCTGCCTCTCTGTCTCTCCATCTCTTTCTCTAGTTCTGTTTATGTATCTCTTCATCATCTTCTGTTTATTTCTTTCCCCCCGTTTCTTCCTCTCTCTGTGTATTTATTTATGTCTCTGTTTCCATCTGCCTTTCTCTATTTGTCTCTGTCTCTGTCTTTGTCTTCTTATATTCCTAACATCTAACATAGTCATGGCACAAAAGAAGCTCTATTTATTAATTACAAAAACTCAAGATTCCTTTGCATATATAAGAGAACTTGTGTGGTGTCATGAAAAGAGTTTGGTCTGAAAGTTAGTTAATCTAAGTTCTAGTTCTCATCAGTCAGTAAATAAGCTTGTGCCCTTAGTTCTTTAATTTCCTCCATTAGACTGTGTGCTTTATTTTTTTTTCCTTCATAAAGACACATTGCATAACTCAAATCAGATTGAGCAAGACTTAAGCTAATGTGTGGAATGAATGAAGGAGAAGAATTTTATTAAGCTCTTACTTTGTGAAGACAGTCAATGACCTCAAGGAACTCATTCTAATGGAATAAACAAAATGTAGAAAAGGATGGTGACCAAGAAAGGGAATTATGTTCTGAGTAATCACAAAGTTAGTGGTAAATGAGTACAGGAATAGAAGGGTAGATAAGCCTTGGCATTCAGAGGTTCAAAAATTTGAATAATAAGAAATAATTCAGAAGAGAAAATAATAAGCTTTACACTAGTATGGAGGCCCTAAAAACTAGAATAGAAGAAAAAGAAACCAGTGACTCAATAAAACAATAAGAATTATGATGTAATCATTACCTTTTGGAAAATATTGCTCTTTGAAAATCAGGCATTTGAGAAAATTTAGTAAGAAAGTAAAATATCCCCAAAATGGTGACAAACAAAATAATGTGATAAGCTAAACTCAGTAACATTCCTTATTAACTGTTCAAGTCATCCATTTCTTTGCAAAAACCTAGAGACGGACCTAGTATTTAAAATTTATTCTCTAACCAATCAAATCATATAAGCTTATTGGATATTGAAACCAAACTCCAAGAGACAGCAAAATGTGAACTCAGGTGATCCAGGGTAAGAAAAATCAAGGGCAACCATATGAAAGCCTAGCATAGGGCACAGATGAAACCTGACACCAAGCTCTATTTGGGAACTAAAATATCATGTCAGAAATGTCAGAAAAAAACAGTATTGCCACTACACATACGTGTGAGTGTGTGTGTGTGTGTGTGATGCATCAAATGGATTATCGCAAACTTAACTGTATAACAACTTCAAGAACAGATACAATGAGAAATTTATTTTCCACAAGGACTCAGTATATACTAGAAAAAGAAAAGAAAGATAAAAATTACATAAAAACTCTTTAGAAAAAAAATTTTAATCAGTAGTTTGGAAGAGAAAGCAATTAACTTTACACAAAAATAGAATCCTTAGCAATTTGAATAGAACAAAAAGAAACCAATGACTCCAAGAAGCAACAGAAAATATTGAAACAAAATCACAAGAAGGAAAAAAAAAGAAAATATATGCAATCATTATCAAGAAGGCAAAAACTGAGGATAAGACCAAGGAACAAACCCAACAATGGTATGGCTGGATCAAAGGGCAGGCATTCTTTTATAGCCCTTTGAGTATAGTTCCAAATTGCCAGCCAGAATGGTTGGATCAGTTCACAACTCCACCAGCAATGCATTAATGTCCCAGTTTTGTCACATCCCTTCCAGCATTCATTACTCTCCCTTTATTTCATTTTAGTCAATCTGCTAGATGTGAGGTGATACCTCAGAGTTGTTTTGATTTGCATTTCTCTAATTATTAGAGATTTAGAACACTTTCTCATGTGTTTATTGATACTTTTGATTTCTTTATCTGAAAATTGCCTATTCATGTCTCTTGCCCATTTATCAATTGGGGAATGGGTTGATTTTTTATACAATTGGTTTAACTCCTTGAATATTTGAGTAATTAGACCCCTGTCAGAGTTTTTGTTATTAAGAATTTTTTCCCAGCTTTTTGTTTCCCTTCTGATTTTGGCTGCATTGTTTTTGTTTGTACAAAAGCTTTTTAGTTTGATATAATCAAAATCATTTATTTTACATTTTGTAATTTTCTCTAACTCTTGCTTGGTTTTAAAATTTTTCCTTTCCCAGAGATCTGAGAAGTAAACTATTCTGTGTTCACTTAACTTATTTATAGTTTCCCTCTTTATATTTAAGTCCTTCACCCATTCTGAATTTATCTTGGTGTAGGGTGTGAGATGTTGATCTAAACCTAATCTCTCCCATTTTGTTTTCCAAATTTCCCATCAGTTTTTGTCAAATAGTGGATTTTTCCCCCAAAATTGGGCTCTTTGGATTTAACATACACTGTCTTCCTGATGTCACTTACCCCAAGTCTATTCCACTGATCCTCCCTTCTGTCTCTTAGCCAGGACCATATTGTTTTGATGACTGCTGTTTTATAGTACAGTTTAATATCTGGTACTTCTAGGCCCCCTTCCTTCACATTTTTTTTCATTATTTCCCTTGATATTCTTGATCTTTTTTTTATTCCAAATGAACTTTGTTATAGTTTTTCCTAATTCAGTAAAAAAAGTTTTTTGGTAGTTTGATAGATATGGTCCTAAATAGGTAAATTAATTTGGGTAGAATGGGCATTTTTATTATGTTAGCTTGTCCTACCCATGAGCAATCAATGGCTTTCCAATTGTTGAGATCCAGTTTATATGTTTGGAAAGTGTTTTGTAGTTGTTTTCATATCATTCCTGTGTTTGTTTTGGTAGATAGATGCCTAAGTATTTTATATTGTCTAGGGTGATTTTAAATGGTGTTTCTCTTTCTACCTCTTGCTGCTGTGATGTTTTGGAAATATATAGAAATGCTGATGATTTATGTGCATTCATTTTGTATCCTGCAACTTTACTAAAGTTGTTGATTATTTCTGCAAGCTTCTTAGTTGATTCTCTAAGATTTTTTAAGTAGACCATCATATCATCTGCAAAGAGTGATAGCTTAGTATCCTCATTGCCTATTTTGATACCTTCAGTTTCTTTTTCTTCTCTCATTGCTACTGCTAGTGTTTCTAGTACAATGTTAAATAATAGAGGTGGTAATGGGCATCCTTGTTTCACTCCTGATCTTATTGGAAAGGCTTCTAATTTATCCCCATTACAAATGATGCTTGTTGATGGTTTTAGGTATATACTGTTTATTATTTTTAGGAAAGGTCTTTCTATTCCTATCCTTCCCAGGGTTTTCATTAGGAATGGCTGCTGTATTTTGATAATCTTTTAAAACCAAAACCCTAAATCGTATACCCATACAAACAAGTAAAAATCATATGTCTTCTTCTTGATTTCTACTCCCACAGTTCTTTCTCTAGATGTGGAGAGTATCCTTTCTCATAAGTCCTTCAGAGCTGTCCTTGATCATTGCATTGCTTTTAATAGCAAAATCAATTTCATTTGATTGTCCCACAATGTTTTGGTTACTGTGTATAATGTTCTCTCGGTCCTATTTATTTGGCTGCACATCAGTTCATGTAGGTCTTTCCATTTCTTATAGAAATCAAGTAGTTTATCATTCCTTACAACACAATAGTATTCCATCATCATCATATACCACAATTTGATTAGCCATTCCCTAGCTGAAGAACATCCCCATATTTTCCATATTTTGATACCACAATAAGCACAGCTATAAATATTTTTGTATGAAAAAATGTTTTGCATTTTTTTTATGTCTTTGGGATACAAATCCAAAAGTGGTATTGCTGGATCAAAGGAAATGCATTCTTTTAAAGCCATTTAAGCAAAATTCCAAGTTGCCTAACAATGGTTAATCAATTCACAACTACAACAACAATGTATTAGAGTCTCATTTTTACCACATCCCCTCTAACATTTGTTATTTTCCTTTACTGTCATATTGGCCACTGTGTTAAGTGTAAAGTGGTACCTTAGAGGTGTTTTGATTTTCATTTCTCTAATCAGAAGGGATTTAGAACAATTTTTTTCATATGATTTCTTTGATTTCTTCATCTGAAAAATGCCTATTTATATCCCTTGACCATTTGTCATTTGGGGAATTATTTTATTTCTTATAAATTTGACTTATTTATATATTTCAGACATTAGGCCTTTGTCAGAGAATTTTGTTTTTAAAATGTTTTCCCAGTTTGTTGCTTCCCCTCTAATTTTGGTTGCATTTAGTTTTGCTTGTACAAAAACTTTTTAATTTAATATAATCAAAATTAATAATTTTACATCTTGTAATGTTCTCTACTTCTTGCTTCATCTCAAATTCTTTCCTTCCTCATAGATCTAACAGGTATACTATTCCATGTTCCCTCTATTTACTTAGAATATTACTTTTATGTTTAAATCATGTACCAATTTTGACCTTATCTTGGTTTAGGGCATGAGATATTTATCTAAACCTAGTTTTTGCCATGCTGTTTCCCAATTTTCCCAGCAGTTTTTTTTTTCAAATAGTGGTTTCTTATCCCCAAAACTGGGATCTTTCGGGTAACATTGTACAAAAGATTACTAAGGTTATTACACCAGGTCTATTTTTATCTCTTAGCCAGTACCAGACTATTTCCATGATCACTGCTTTATAGTACAGTTTAAGATCTGGTACTGCTAGGCCACAATCCTTCACACTTTTTTTTTTCATTAGTTCCCTTGTTATTCTTGATCTTTTGCTCTTCCGGTTTAATTTTGTTATTATTTTTTCTAATTCTCTAGTTTGATAGTTGTGGCACTAAATAAGTAAATTAATTTAGGTAGGTTTGTCATTTTTATTATATTAGCTCTTCCTATCCATGAGCAATTAATGTTTTTTCCAATTGTTTAGCTCTACTTTTATTTGTGTGGCTAGTGTTTTGTAATTGTGTTTACATAATTCCTATGTTTGTTTGGGCCCATAGATTCCCAAATATTTAATATTGCCTAGAGCAATGATGGGCAAACTATAGCCCACGGGCAAGATGTGGCCCCCTGTAATGTTTTCTCTTGCCCTGTGACATTATTCCTAATCTGACAAATATAATGAGTATGATACAATACAATGAAACTTCCAAAGAGTTGCCTTAGAAATAGACTGACAGATGAGCATTTCCTTTCCTTTGGCCCCCTCTTTAAAAAGTTTACCCATCACTGGCCTAGAGTGATTTTAAATGGAATTTCTCTTTCCAATTCTTGCTCCTGATATTTGTTGGAAATACATAGAAATGCTGATGTTACACGTGGGTTTATTTTGTATCTTGCAACTTTCCTAAAGCTATTATTTCCACTAGCTATTTAGTTGATTTTCCTTTATTATTGTGTACAAGATTTTTGTTTGATAATGGTTCTCAAGTATAAAAATAATCCTTAAATTGTCTCTCCTAAATCTATTTTCAAGATCAGCTTTTTTAATGAGAGATTTCATTTTTCTTCCGTTTTTTTTTCATTCTTCTGTTTTTTTTATTGTTTCTTGATGTCTTATGAAATCATTCCTTTGTATTTGCTAAATTCTAATATTCAAAAATTGATTTTCCTCCATCAGATTTTGAGTCTCCTTTTTCATTTCTTTCTTTATTTTTATTTTTAGAATCATGGTAAGATGATTCATGTTCTTGCTCTCTCTCCCACAATCCCCTCAACCCCTGTAACCAATGAAGATTTCCACTGGTTTCTTCCTGGGTCATAAATCAAGACCTATTTCCATAATATTGATAATTGTTCTAAGTTGGTCATTAAGAGTCTACATACCAAATCATGTCCACATCAACCCATGTGTTCAAGCAATTGTTTTTCCTCTGTGTTTCCACTCCTGTAGTTCTTCCTCTGAATGTGGGTAGCACTCTTTCCATAAATCCCTCAGAATTGTCCTGGATCATTGCATTGCTGCTAGTACACAAGTCCATTATATTCAATTTTACCACATTGTATCAGTCTCTGTGTATAATTTTGTCTTGGTTCTGCTCCTTTCACTCTGTATCAATTCCTGGAGATCTTTCCAGTTCACATGGAATTCCTCCAGTTCTTTATTCCTTTGAGCACAATAGTATTCCATGACCAGCATATACCACCATTTGTTCAGCCATCCTCAATTGAGGGCATATCATCGTTTTCCAGTTTTTTGCCACCACAAAGAGCAAGGCTATAAATATTTTCATACAAGTCTGTTTATCTATGATCTCTTTGGGGTACAAACCCAACAATGATATGGCTGGATCAAAGGATAGGCATTCTTTAGAGCTCTATGGGCACAGTTCCAAATTGCCATCCAGAATGGTTGGATCAATTTACAACTTCACCAGCAATGCACTAATGTCCCAATTTTGCCATATACTCTCCAACATTCATTACTCTGCCCTTTTTTCATTTTAGCCAATCTTCTGGGTGTGAGGTGATATCTCAGAGTTGTTTTAATTTGCCTTTCTCTAATTATTAGAGATTTAGGACACTTTCTCATGTGCTCTTTGATAGTTTTTATTTCTCTATGTGAAAATTACCTATTCATGTTCCTTGCCCATTTATCAGTTGGAGGATGGCTTGATTTTTTTCTACAATTGATTTAGCTCCTTGTAAATTTGAGTAATTAGAACTATGTCAGAGATGTTGTTATAAAGATTTTTTCCCAGTTTGTTGTTTACCTTCTGATTTTAGTTGCGTTGTTTTTGTTTGTACAAAAACTTTTTAATTTAATATAATCAGAATTATTTCTTTTACATTTTGTGATTTTTCTAACTATTGCTTGGTTTAAAAATCTTTCCTTTCCCAGAGATCTGACAAGTATACTATTTTGTGTTGACATAATTTTCTTATAGTTTCCTACTTTATATTCAAGTCATTCACGGACTATGAATTTATCTTGGTGTAGGGTGTGAGATGTTGGTCTAAACCTAATCTCTCCCATATTGTTTTCAAAATTTCCCACAGTTTTTGTCAAATAGTGGATTTTTGTCCCAAAAGTTGGGCTCTTTGGGTTTATCATACAATGTCCACCTGATGTCACTTACCTCAAGTCTATTCCACTTATCCTCCCTTCTGTCTCTTAGCCAATATCATATTGTTTTTTTTTTAATTTTTTAAACTTTTATTAATATACATTTTTAGCATGGTTACATGATTCCTGCTCCTACTTTCCCCTTCACCCCCCACTTTCCCCCCACCCATGGCCAACACACATTTCCACTAGTTTTAACATGTGTCATTGATCAAAACCTATTTCCAAAGTTTGATAGTTGCATTGGTGTAGTAGTTTCGAGTCTACATCCCCAGTTATGTCCACCTCATCCCATGCATTCAAGCAGTTGTTTTTCTTATATGTTTCCTCTCCCGCAGTTCTTCCTTTGAATGTGGGTAGCATTCTTTACCATAAATTCCACAGAATTGTCCTGGGTCATTGCATTGCTGCTAGTACAGAAGTTCATTACATACTATTTTACCACAGTGTATTGGTCTCTGTGTACAATGTTCTTCTGGCTCTCCTCCTTTTGCTCTGTATCAGTTCCTGGAGGTCATTCCAGTACAACCTGGAACACCTCTAGTTTATTATTCCTTTGAGCACAAGAGTATTCCATCACCAGCATATACCACCATTTGTTCAGCCATTACCCAATTGAAGGACATACCCTCCTTTTCCAGTTCTTTGCCACCATAAAATGCACAGCTATAAATATTTTCCTACAAGTCTGTTTGTTTATGATCTCTTTCAGGTACAAACCCAACAATGGTATGGCTGGATCAAAGGGCAGGCATTCTTTTATAGCCCTTTGGGCACAGTTCCAAATTGCCAGCCACAATGGGTGGATCAGTTCACAACTCCACCAGCAATGCATCAATGTCCCATTTTGCCACATCCCCTCCAACATTCATTACTCTCCCCTTCGTTCATTTGAGCCAATCTCCTAGGTGTGAGGTGATACCTCAGAGTTGTTTTGATTTGCATTTCTCTAATTATTAGAGATTTAGAACACTTTCTCATGTGCTTATTGATACTTTTGATTTCTTTACCTGAAAATTGCCTATTCTTGTCTCTTGCCCATTTATCAATTGGGGAATGGCTTAATTTTTTATACAATCGATTTAACTCCTTGTATATTTGAGTAATTAGACCCCTGTCAGAGTTTTTTGTTATAAAGATTTTTTTTCCCAATTTGTTGTTTCCCTTCTGATTTTGACTACATTGTTTTTGTTTGTACAAAAGCTTTTTAGCTTAATATAATCAAAATCATTTAATTTACATTTTGTAATTTTCTCTAATTCTAGCTTGGTTTTAAAATCTTTCCTTTCCCAGAGATCTGACAGGTATACTATTTTGTGTTCACTTAACTTATTTATAGTTTCCCTCTTTATATTCAAGTCATTCACCCATTCTGAATTTATCTTGGTGTAGGGTGTGAGATGCTGATCTAAACCAAATCTCTCCCATATTGTTTTCCAAAATTCCCAGCAGTTTTTGTCAAATAGTGGATTCATGTCCCCAAAATTGGGCTCTTTGGGTTTATCATACACTGTCTTGCTGATGTCTTTAACCCAAGTCTATTACACTGATTTCTCCCTTCTGTCTCTTAGCCAGTACCATATTGTTTTGATGACTGTTGCTTTATATTATAGTTTAATATCTGGTACTGCTAGGTCCCTTCCTTAACATTTGTCTTCGTTATTTCCCCCTGATATTCTTGATCTTTTGTTATTCCAAATGAAATTTGTTATAGTTTTTCCTAATTCAATGAAGAAGTATTTTGGTAATCGATAGGTATGGCGCTAAATAGGTAAATTAATTTGGGTAGAATGGTCATTTTTATTATATTAGCTCGTCCTACCCATGAGCAATCAATGGCTTTCCAATTGTTGAGATCCAGTTTATATGTTTGGAAAGTGTTTTGTAGTCGTTTTCGTGTAATTGCTGTGTTTGTTTTGGTAGATAGATACCTAAGTATTTTATATTGTCTAGGGTAATTTTAAATGGTGTTTCTCTTTCTAACTCTTGCTGCTCTAATGTGTTGGAAATGTGTAGAAATGCTGATGATTTATGTGCATTTATTTTGTATCCTGCAACTTTGCTAAAGTTCTTGATTATTTCTACAAGCTTCTTAGTTGATTGTCTAGGATTTTTTAAGTAGACCATCATATCATCTGCAAAGAGTGATAGCTTAGTCTCCTCCTTGCCTATTTTGATACCTTCAATTTCTTTTTCTTCTCTAATTGCTACTGCTAGTGTTTCTAGTACCATGTTGAATAGTAGAGGTGATAATGGGCATCCTTGTTTCACTCCTGATGTTATAGGGAAGGCTTCTAATTTATGCCCAGTGCTTATGATGCTTGTTGATGGTTTTAGATATATACTGTTTATTATTTTTAGGAAAGGTCCTTCTATTCCTATACTTTTCAGTGTTTTCAATAGGAATGGATACTGAATTTTGTCAAAGGCTTTTTCAGCATCTATTGAGATAATCATGTGATTTTTGTTATTTAGACTGTTGATATGGTCAATTATGTGAATGGTTTTCCTAATGTTGAACCATCCTTGCATTCCTGGTATAAATCCCACCTGATCATGGTGCATGATCTTCTTATTTACTTGCTGGAGTCTCTTTGCTAGTATTCTATTTAAGATTTTTGCATCTATGTTCATTAGCGAGATTGGTCTATAGTTTTCTTTCTCTGTTTTTGGTCTCCCTGGCTTTGGAATCAGTACCATATTTGTGTCATAAAAGGAATTTGGTAGGACTCCTTCTTTGCTTATCATATCAAATAATTTGTATAGTATTGGGATTATTTGCTCTTTGAATGTCTGATAAAATTGATTTGTGAATCCATCAGGTACTGGCAATTTTTTCTTAGGGAGTTCTTTGGTGGCTTGTTCAATTTCTCTTTCTGATATGGGATTATTTAGGTATTCTTATTCTTCTGCTGTTAATCTAGGTAATTTGTATTTTTGTAAATATTCATCCATATCTCCTAAGTTCTTATATTTGTTGCCATATAATTGGGCAAAATAGTTTTTAATGATTGCCTTAATTTCCCCTTCATTAGAGGTGAGGTCTCTCTTTTCATCTTTGATACTGTCAATTTGGTTTTCTTCTTTACTTTTTTTATTAGATTGATCAGTACTTTGTCTATTTTATCTGTTTTTTCAAAATACCAGCTACTAGTCTTATTTATTAATTCAATACTTCTTTTACTTTCGATTTTATTAATTTCTCCCTTAATTTTTAGTATTTCTCATTTAGTTTTCATCTGGGGATTTTTAATTTGCTTGCTTTCTAGTTTTTTTAGTTGCATGCCCAATTCATTAATCTCTGCCCTCCTTAATTTGTTAATATTTGCACTCAAGGATATAAATTTCCCCCTGAGTACTGCCTTGGCTGCATCCCACAGAGTTTGGTAGGATGTCTCATCATTGTCATTCTCTTCAATGAAATTGTTGATTGTTTTTATGATTTCTTCTTTGACTAATTGGTTTTGGAGAATCATATTGTTTAATTTCCAATTGGTTTTTGATTTGCCTGTCCAGGTGCCCTTACTAATTATTATTTTTATTGCATTATGATCTGAGAAGGTTACATTTATTATTTCTGCTCTTTTGCATTTGTTTGCAATGATTCTATGCCCTATTACATGGTCAACATTTCATCCTATACGTTTTGTCACTGTCCCCTCTATGTAAACCTTTTAGTTATCCTGTTGATAATAACAATTTTTAATATTTGTCAATATCTTCTTTTCTTCTAGGGATACAAATGGATTGAACTTATTGGGTCCCTTAAAGGAAAGATTTTATTCCTTCCCCTTCCCTCCATCAGCTCTCTTAATTACCTTATGGTGATTCTCTTGAGTTCTGTGTTTGGGCAGCAAACTCTCTATTTAAGTCTGTTTTTTTTTTCTTTATGAATGTTTGGAAGTCCTCAATTTTATTCAATGACCATACTTTCCCCTGCAATAATATAGTCAGTTTTGCTGGATAGTTGATTCTTAGTTGTAGACCCAGGTCTCTTGCTTTCTGGAATATTATTTTGCATGCCTTCAGGTCCTTCAGTGTAGATGCAGCCAGATCTTGTGTTATCCTAACTGTGATTCCCCTGTATCTGAATGACTTCTTTTTAGCAGCTTGTAATATTTTTTCCTTGGTCTGGTATATTTTGAATTTGGATATAATATTCTTGGAAGTTGTCAGTTGTGGATTAAATGTAAGAGGCGATCTGTGGTTTCAATTTTCACTTTTCCCTCTTGTTCAAGAATTTCAGGGCAGTTTTCTCTGATAATTTCTTGAGGGATGATGGCTAAACTTTTTCTTTTTTCATGATGTTCCAGTAAACCAATAATTCCTAAATTGTCTTTTCTATCTCTGTTCTCCAGATCTTTGGTTGAATCAATGAAGTGTTCCATATTCTTCTCAATTTTTTCATTTTTTATTTTATTTTATATATTCTTCTTGCCTTGTGAAGTCATTTGCTTCTAGTTGTTGAGTTCTATTTTTTAAAGACTGAATTTCATCCCTGCCTTTTTGGTCAGCCTTCTCCTTCTGGTTTGATTTTTCTTAGTAGATCATCTTTTGCCTTCTTTACTTCATTTTCAAACTAGCCAATTCTGGCTTTTAAGACTTTATTTTCTTGTTTTAGTTCATGTGTTTCCTTTTTTTCAAATTGTCTTCAGCCTCTCTTGATTGCTTTTTGAGTTCCTGAAGTTTTGAGTTAATTGAATTTTGAGATCTTCCAAAGCCTGTGCCCAATTCACTGGGACTTATTCCTCTTCTATTTCATTTTCTCTCTTTTCACTTCCTTGAAATAAGCTGTCAATTGTCATTTCCTTACTGTTTTTCTGTTGTTTCCTCATATTTTTTTCCTTTTCTGTTTGCTAGTTTAAGGAGATGATTTTAATGAGCTTTGATGAAAGCTCTCCCCCCAGCTGGCAATGGATGTTTATAGTTACTTTCTCTACAATGTATGAGGGAGGGGTGTTGGAGTTTCCCTGCCCTCTGTCCAATTGATTCGATTAAGCCTGTATTGATTGGATTAGTCTGTATTTCTTAATGTACCCTGAGGCTAAAACCTTGAGAGGGGGAAAATGAAATGAGGGGACAAGATAGAGTGTTTTGGCTGAGCTGTCTAGCAGTTGTGTCCCCTTTCTCTGTCCTGCTGTTTGATCTTGTTTTCTTTCCTCTTGAATCCCTTTTTTCTCTATCTTGGTTTGATAAAAGTCCTGCTCTCTCAGGTTTGGCTCCATCTAAGCCAACATCTTCCAAGCATTTTTATTGTGTTTCTCTGGCTTTCTCCTCTAGTCACCTCCCTGGTGCCTATGTTCAACTCCCCAAGCCCATTTTCCAGCATGGCCCTCTCTCTAGGCCAGTGCCCCCCCCCACACTCAGAGATTTTAGGGGCCATTGCAGGCTCCACACAGCATGTGGGGGAGGGGTCCTGGGATTCTCCTTCTATACCCTCAGACCCAACAGTTCAAGAATCCAAGCCTTTTTCTTGGTATACCTCTTTTATATGTCCAGCAGTAGGGTCCACCCTGCTCTATCCCACTGTTAGATTTGGTCCTTTTTCTTCTCAAAGTGCATTGTTTTCTATCTTGGTGTGTAAGAGTGCAGATGTTTTAAGATTTGCTCTGTCTAAACCACCATCTTCCCAGAATCTATGAGCTCCTTTTTCATTTCTTGCATAACTTTCATTTCTCTTTCCCATTTTTCCTCTGCCTCTCTTAATTGGTTTTTGAAGTCTTTTTTGAGTTCTTCCAGGTTCTGTATCCAATTGAATTTTTTAACTTTGTTTGTGTTTGCTTAGCTTTCACTGTCCCCTTCTGTGTCTGTACCTTGCTCTTTGTCTCCATGAAAATTCTCTATAGTTAGGTACTTTTTTGTTTTCTGCTCATTTTCCCAGCCTTTTTATATGTAGGTTGTATTCTCAGAGAGGTTAGGATACCCTCTTAAACTTCAGCCCTTCCTGGATGCTACCCTTTGCTTTATTTCTGGGTTTCTACCAGTTTCAGTTCTTCTAAGATTGTATGATGGCCTGAGATCTGGGAGCTCTGAGAGCCACCTACCAGAGCTGATTCAATTAATCCTTGAGACTGATAATAGCTCAATTTCTAGCCTCAGCCTTAGGTGTATGTAGACTTTTTTTCTTATTCTAGGCTTGATCTGGTCTGGCACATAGTAGATTGCCTTGAGTTTTCATCATGATGATCAGGAGACCCTTGCTTTTGGTCTACCAACTACCCCAAACTTGGATTTATGTCCTCACTACAGACCCCAACTAGGATTCTTGCTTTGCTCTGGGCCCATACATATTGGGCTGCTTCAGCAAAGCCTCTCCTGGGCTGGAACTCCAGCCTTCACTAATGGTTTGCCTAGAATTCCAAGAGATGTACATTGACTTGGACCTCTATTCACCCAGGCAGGGTCCCAGGGTCTGGATGTTGACATTGGCTCAGGTTCAAAACCTGGCACAACAGATATGGGGTGGGGATGGGGGGGTCTTCAGCCATGCCTTGATTCTCATTCCTTTTTGTAGCTTCCTAGTATATGTATTCCCCTCTAACCCCAGTGTCCTAGATGTTGCTTTCCTTTTAAGTTTTTCTCTTCTTGAAAGTTGTATCTGTGTCTTGTTGGATTTTTCATTCCTATATTCATTTGGTGGCATTATTTCATGATTGATTGGAAAGGATTCTCAAGGTGGTTTCGAACTTACTTTCTTCTACTCTGCCTTCTTGGCTCCCAGAGAGAGTTTTAAATAATCTTTTCCTGATATTTTGCAATACCTGTTCTCTCTTTTCCTTCATACTACATTCCCAAGAGGTCATGTAATATGATCTAGATTATACACGTGTTATCATTCAGCATGTATTACTTATATAAGAAAAAAATTGTGAAAGAAATAAAGTGAAATATAGCATGCTTCAGTCTGAATTCAGACTCCCCAATTTCCTTCTATGGTGTTAGATGGTCTTTTTCAACATGAGTCCCTTGAAGTTGTAAGCTTAAAATTAATATCTAATAACTCCAAGTATTATATTTTATAAGGTTTATTAATAATCATTCAAAGAAGAAATAAAAGAACAAAGTAAAAACCTGAGTAAAAGCCATGTGAGTGAAAATTTTCTGCCTGGCACTCACCGAACCTCCACAAATCAGGTTCCCAGGAAAAGAGACAGAGGGCAGAACTACACTCAAAATAGAAAATCCCTATATTAACATGTGTTATCAAAAAGTAAGGTAATCTAGGGCAGGTCTCAGGGCAATTTGGGTAGTGAGGAGGGATAAAGGAGAAATAGTTGATTATAAGGTAATTGGAGGAGGAATGAAGGTGGTATATAGGAAGGTAGTAGGGAGATAAGTGAAATGGAGTATGCAGGAGGGCAGCTCAAACAGCTTTATTCACTGAGGCTTGAGACAGAGGATACAGGGAGGAATTAGGTTAGTAAGAAATATTTAGATCAAGACGGGTTTTTCTCATTTTAGTTTCTAAAGTCCCTTGAGGGAGGAATTGAAAGGGCTCCTCCCTGCCAGTGAAACTGATGGCTGCAGGATGTCTCAGGTAAGGACTTCCTGCCAAGATGGATGCCCGCAATTCCCTCAAGAAATAAAAAGAAAATTATTCCTTCCCTCTTTAGCCCTTGCCTTAATCTTTGATACAATGATTCACTTTGAGGCTTTGAGTAGGTAACAAATTAATGTCAGGTTAATCAGAGGGAAAGAGGTTCAGGGTTTCTTAACTGCTGCTAGGGAGAGGGCTGATGGTGAGGGATGGATCGTAGTAGAGGTTTAGACTGAGAGAGCCTGCTCTCCCAGTCAGGAAGATTTGACTGCCCTAAAGTAAAGTATTTATTAAATCACTAAACCAGGGGTGATTTATTTGAGGATGCCCTACTTGCCTACAGAAACTAAATCCACAATGTTCAATAACCAAACTCTCCCTTCCTCCAAGGGCCCAAAGGGAAATTCAGGGGAAGGGGAGGGATGTAGATGGAGAGGTCAAGGAGAGGTCCAGAGAAATCAGATAGGTCCAAATTTCCCCAAGACAAAATAAGCACAGGCCAAGGCTGAAGCTAAAAGGCCAAAGCCAAGCTGAAAATCCAGAGCCAACAGGATAAGCCAAAGCTCAGAAAGCAAAAGCCTCCAGCCAAAGTGAAAGCCAGAAGGAAAAACCTCTGTCAGTTGGAACTTCAGCCCTATTTATAGCCTCGGGCTTCCAACTGTCTTTATGAAGATTCTAAAACATCTAAATGCCTTTTTGCAACCCTTTGAAATTGCAGAAGCAAAAAGTTTCTGTTAGCCACCTTGCATTACACATGTAATGTGAGAAGAAACATGGGAAGCTGGGATTTAGAGTTCTGAGGAGCAAAATTCTAATTACACAGAGTTCTTTTGGATCTTTTCATTGTTAAGAATAGGTAAGTCATTCATGGTCGATCATTGTACATCATTGCTTTTGTTATGTACAATAGCCTCCTGGTTCTGCCAACTTCACTTTGCATCACTTGATATAACTCTTTCCAGTTTTTTTTTGTATTATTGTTGCTGCCTTCTTCAGCATTTCTTATGGCACAATAGTGTTCTATTATAAGCATATAGCACAACTCGTTCATCCATTCCCCAAATGATTCACATTACTTTATTTTCCAATTCTTTGACAACACAAAAAGAGCAACTATAATTTTTTTTATACAAGTGCATCCTTTTCTCCTTTCTTTTATTTCATTGGGATACAGACCTTTTATTATTTTTGGATTAAAGAGTGTGCACCATTGTATAGCCTTTTAGAATGGTTGTATTAGTTCATAACTCAAACAACAATGCATTAGTATCCCAGTTTTTTCACATAACTTCCAAATTTATCATTTTCTTGCTTTTTTGTCATATTAGCCAGTCTGATACATATGAAATGGTACCAGAGTTGTTTTAATTTGTAATGAATCATGGTTTGGATTATTTTTCATATGATTAAAAAGTTTTAATTTCTTCATCTGAGAACAGCCTGTTCATGTTATTTGACCATTTATTATTTGGAGAATATATTGTTTTCTTATAAATTTAACTATTTGTCTCTATATATGAGATATGAGGCCCTCTCCAGAGATAATTGCTATATTTTTTCTCCTAATTTGTTGTTATCACTGTTTCCTTTCTAATTTTGTTTACATAGTTTTGTTTTAGCATTTTTAAGTTAATGTAGTCAGTTATTTGTTTTTCATCTTGTAATGTTTTTCTGTGTCTTGCTTCATTATGCATTCTTCTCTTATGTAGATATCTGACAGGAAAATAATTTTGTACTCTCCTAATTTGCTTATGGTATCCATTTTTACTTTGCCTTGGTATGTGTTAGGAGCTATTTTTCTGTGTCTACTGTTTTCTGGTTCTCAGTAGTATTTATTGAATAGTAGATTCTCCTTCCAAAAACTTGGATTTGGGGGTTTATTGAGCACTGGGTTATTATAGTTATTTACTACTGATCCACTATTTTGTTCCTTAGCTAGTAGATTGTCTTGATTTCTACTCCCCATTCCTGAATGATTGCCAAAAAAACTCAAGATGGAATCACAGTGGAAAAAAATTGAACAACAATTGTAATGATATATTTTTGAATGACACGAAATGATGGAAGAGACTATTTTAGAAAGTCTTGGATATTAAGGTCCAACATTGAATCTACAAGATTTATATTGAACCATGTCATCAACTTGTTGATAGACATGATGCATATGAGACACAAAGTCAAATATTTTTAGTTATGGGCACTTAGAGCATTCATTCTTTTGATTGTTTACTTGTTACAAGGTAGAGAGGTGTTTTGTTTTGTTTATTGTTTTGTTGTGTTTAGTTTATTCCTTCTTTGCTGTCTCTTGATTAATTGAGGGAATGATTAGGAAGGTATTAGCAGTAGTAATGCAAAAATGGAAACTTTTGTAACACTTTAAAAGACATTGAAGAGAAAATAAGAATCTTCAGAGAAGAAACACAAACATCAAGAGTTCTAAAAATCATCTCTAAATGTGTGAATAGAGTTACAGTATGCTATTTTCTTTTTGTATACTGCTCTCCACATGAAAATATACTTTTTGATGTTTATATTAAAATAATATTTAATAAAAATTTTAACTCAGTTACTGTATTTTAAAATGATGTGACCTTATCACATCCATTCAGTTTATTTTTTAGTGTTGTAATATGCTGAAATTAACCTAATGTATGTTAAAATCCTTTCTAGTACTCCTAGAATTTCTTTTCAGATTTTCCTTTACCCATTTTCTCTTTTATTTTATTTTTCTCAGTTAAATTGTCATTTAAAAAATTAACATTAATTTAAAACCTCTGGTCCCAAATTTTCTCTTTCCATTGTTTCCTTTCCCCCTCCTTGAGAAGGCAAGCAATTTGATATAGATAATACACATGCAGTCATAAGAAATGTATTTTCATATTAGCTATATTGCAAAATAAAGTACATTTTGAACTACATTCAGACTGCATAAGTTCTTTTTCTGAAGGTTGATAATATTTTTCATCATAAGTCCTTCAGAATTATCTTGGATCATTCAAATGCTGAGAATAGCTACAACATTCACAGTTGGTAATTGCACAATATTTCCATTACGGACACATTTATCTCCTGTTTCTTTTCATTTTATTTCACATTAGCTCATATAAGTCTTCCTAGGTTTTTCCTGAAAACATATTGTTCATCATTTTGTACAATACAATGGAATCACATTGTTTAAATTTTGAAGTTTATTGAACATTGGACTTGATTTCTGGTTGGATAGTTTTTGACATTTATATGCAAATAGAAACAAAAATGGCATCATTGGGAGTATCCTTTGACTCACATATAAATTAGATTTCAATGATGTAGAAGTGCAGACAGACTTCAACCTCATTCTATTCTAGCATCATTGAAGTTAAGGGGCAAGATAAAAGTGAAGATGACTTATGAGGAGCCAGGGGCTAAGATGGCTGTTGAGTAGAAGCAAGGGTCTTCCTCTCCTCACCACTGACCAATATAAAGTGTCTCAAAAGGACAAATACCAAAATCAGATAAGTGAAGGGGCTCTAATATTGGGTACAGCCTTAAAGGTAGCAAGGGTTTGGACATTTCTACACTATGAGGGGGTAAAATTACTCCTATCAAAGCCTGAGCTGATCATCCATCCCTGACTCCACCTACATCACCAGAGTCAGAGCAAGTGTGGGACTGTATCTATGTTCTCGGGGTGGGGCTGGCTGAGGACACCTCAGACTTACCACTGAGAGCAGCAAGACTTGGGATCCCAGGAGGCTGAGGAATGTGGAGCTTGAGTGCAGAGATATCTATTTCAAAATAGGGAAGAGGGGGTGCTACTTGTAGCAGACATGGTGGAGACTGAAAAATAGCCTCAGGACAAAAACTACTCTGTAGCTCAATTTCACAGAGAGCTGCCTACCTTCCTAACTCAAACTTCTGATTGAGAAGGGAAGAAAAAATTAACACAGGAATAGCCACCCAAGAACTACAATCTACGACCACCAAAAAAAAACAAAAAACAAAAAACAAAAAACAAAAAAACCTTTGACCCTGGATAACTTCTATGGAGAAAAAATCCAGTCTACAGAGGAGAAAGACAGCAGAGGGTGACAAACCCAAAAAACACATCCAAACTTTCCCCCAAAAAATGAAAATTGGTCACAGGCTCTCCAAGAAATCAGAATGGAAGTCAAGAACCAAGTAAGAAAAATAGAACAAACTTCACAATAGAAGTGGGAAATATTTCAAAAAGAAAATAACAGTTTAAAAGACAGAATCTCCCACTTGTCTACCTAATATAGGCATGATAGATGAGATTAGAGAGGATGATAGATCATCCTCTACATTAACGTAATCAATGTAATCATCAAAAGACAACTTCCAGGAATGTAATTGCCAAATTCAAGAGCTACCAAGGTAAGGAGAAAATATTGCAAGAAGCCGGAATGAGACATTTCAAATATCATGGAGAACCAGTCAGGATTACACAGGATCTGGCAACCTCCACACTAAAGGACGACAAGGCTTCAAATATGATGTTCAGAAAGGCAAGAGAAGTGGGGCTACAACTAAGGATCACCTACCCATCAAAACTGCTTATATGCATCCAGTGGAAAGTATGGGCATTTAACAAAATAAAAAAATTGCCAAGTATTTGTAAAGAAAAGACCAGAACTAAACGGAAAATTTGATGTCCCAATGCAAAACTCAAGGGAAAAATGAAAAGGTAAACAAGAAAGAGAGGGGAAAAATTTCTTTTAAGGGCTTCAATAACGTGAAATTGTTTATTTTCCTATATGGAAAAACAGTACTTGTAACTCTCAAAAACTGTATTCACTACCATAGTAGTTAGGAGAATTATTAATAGGTACTAAGTGGAGAACTTAATAGTTTAAGATGATATGTAAAAAAAGAAAGGGAAGGAATAGAACATAGCACCAAGAGAATCTTGAAGGAATAAGAAAAATAGGATAAATTATACTACATAAAGAGGCTCATGGGAGAGGGAAGGGAAGAATACTATTATAAGAAAGAGAGGAAGAGAGTGCTAATAGGAAATACTTAAACCTTACTCTCAGTGGAATTAACTCTGAGAGGGAAGAGCAACTAGATCCATTGGGGTATCAATTTTTATCTTACCCTACAGGGAAGTTGAGAGGGAAAAACCAAGGGGGCAGTAAGGTGGAGAGTACCAAAAAGGGAGTAAAGAAATGGGAAAGGGAATTATATAGATCCTAAAGAAAAATAAGAGGGGAATAAGAGAGGAGAGGTTTGGAAGGGAAGAAAAATAAGGGTGGGGAATATGGGGACTGATTAAAAGCAAAACAACAGGTGTAGAAGTAAATAGTGAAAGAAGAAATGGCAGAACTAGGAGAGGAAATTAAAATGATGGGAAATACATAGGTGGTAATCATAATGCTCAATGTTAATGGGATGAACTCATCCATAAAATGGAAGCAGATAGCAGAGGGGATTAGAAACTAAAATTTTACCATGTGTTGTCTACAAGAAACACACATGAGGCAAGTAGACACACACAGGGTAAAGCCAAAAGGCTGGAGGAAAATCTATTGGGCATGAAGTGAGAAAAAGAAGGGGAAAGGAGCAATCATGATATCTGACAAAGCCAAAGTCAAAATAGATCTGATTAAAAGAGATAGAGAAGGCACTTACATCCTGATAAAAGGCAGTGTAGACAATAAGAAAATAGCAGTACTCAACATGTATGCACCAGATATTATAGCATTCAAATTTCAAAGGGAGAAACTAGTGTAGCTTAAGGAGGAAATAGATAGTAAAACTATACTAGTGGGTGACCTCAACCTTCCTTTTTCAGATCAAGATAAATCAAAATAAAAAAAAATAAATAAGAAAGAGGTAAGAGATGTGAGTGAAATCTTAGAAATATTAGAGTTTATATTATATATATATAAAATAAATAGGGACAAAAATGGATGCCCCTTCTTTTCAGCAGCACATGATACACTCACAAAGATTGACCATATACTAGAGCATAAAAACATGGCACACAAGTGCAAAAGAGCAGAAATAATGACTGCATCCTTTTCAGATCATAATGCAATAAAAGTAATAATTAGTATGGATACAAGAAAAGGCAAATTAAAAATTAATTGGAAATTAAATAATATGATTCTCTAAAATCGGTTGGTTAAAGAAAATATCATAGAAATAATTAATAATTTCATTGAAAAGAATGACAATGAGGAGACATCATATCGAAATCAATGGGATGCAACCAGAAAGGTACTTTGGGGAAAATTTATATCCCAGGGTGTATATATATTTAAAAAAATCAGAGAGGGAAGAGATCAATGAATTAGTTATACAAATTAAAAAATTAGAAAGAGAACAAATTAAAAATCTCCAGATAAAAACTAAATTAGAAATCCTGAAAAGTAAAGGAGAAATTAATAAAATTAAAAGTGAAAGAACTATTGGATTAATAAATAAGACTAGAAGCTGGTAATTTGAAAAAATAAAATAAAGTACTTGTTAATGTAATAAAAAAGGAAAGAAGAAAACCAAATTAACAATATCAAAGATGAAAAGGGAGACCTCATCTCTAATGAAGAGGAAACTAAAGCAATCATTAAGAACTATTTTGACCAATTATCTGCAAATAAATATAGCAATCTATGTGATATATATGAATATTTACAAAAGCATAAATTGCCTATTATATCTAAGCACCACTTTTAGCCATGCACCACATGGCCATGTTGTAATCAATGTCATGTAGATTGTTTTAAGTTTAATGCTATCATAATAAGTACTGCAAGGAACATTTTTATATATACAGCACAATTTCCTCCCATTTTTAACTCACTCGATGTTACATTTTCTTTGCAACATTTGTATTTAAATTACTCAGTTGAATCACTAGATTCATTGTCAATTGAAGGTTGGAATTTTTCTTATAGCTGTGGATTCACTCAGCACTACATTTTCTATTTTTAATTGTTCTGTTAACTTAATTTTCTTTCATTTACTTTTTGGTCTTGTGAGTAGTACATCAGTAGAGAGAGCTTAAGAATCAAGAAGACATCATCTTTCTCCCTCTGTAAATAGTCACTATGGATAACCTACTTGCCCTTTGGGTATTTGCGATAACTTGTTAAGAGTAGGAGAAGGTCCAGTAAGATTCTCCCTCAAATACCTGAACCTCACAGTTTCTCAACTTACTCATTTCCCATGAGCTACTTCTGAACTCAATCTGTTACATAGAGTAATGATCTTATGCTATATTTTACCTAAATGTTCCATTTACATCTTCAAGAATCCAAATAATCCATTTTCTGATCACAAACTAGTTATTTCACTTCTCCCTTTGCTTTCTAACTATACTGCAAACTATACCACAAAGTCCAATCCCTCCATTTCTGTTTCTCTATGGCCATCACCTCTATAGTGGTTTCATTCTCCCCATTTCCCCTTCTGAAACTCTTCATGAACCAATTCAAATTAAACTATTTGTCCTAACATAAATTAATCATATTGCTGATCTTGCACTTGTTACTATATGAAGTTAGGGAAGATTATGGTACTGGGCTGACTGGATTCATTGCAAAATTAAAGAACTGAGACTTCACTGCAGTAATAGTGATAGTAGAAATTTTTTAGTGTTTTGAAATTTTTGAAGTTTAGCCTCATGCATTTCTGGTTTTATGTGTGTGTGTATGTGTAATATTATTACCCTTCAAGGTAGACAATAATATTATTTCCATTTCATAGATGAGGAAATTTTGAATCAGAAAGACATTAAGTGACTTCTCATGGTCACCTAGTGAGCCTTTGTAAGGGACAGGATTTTAAATTTGATCTTCCTAACCCCAAATTAGGGTGACTCATTATGTTGTGGCATTTTCTTATTTCCCTGTTCATTGTTATGTCTTTCCTTATAAATTATCTCTAATATTTTTGATTTGGGAATTCTATTGTGTGGTATTCAAAATTTTGGGGTCCTTAAACTAATTTTGAGGTCCCTAATCTAAGTTTAGGGGACTTCAAATTACATTTCCCAGCATTCGTTAGTTGTAATCATGTAGGCAGGAAGAGTAATAACATAGAGAAAACTATAAATACTGAGCATGGGATTGGTACTTTCTTTTTTGTGACTGTGAAACAGAAGCCAGGATGGGAGAAGCAGGTAAATGGAGGGTCCCTTTAAACAGGCATGTGGCTTCATTTTACTAAAGGGCTGTCAATAAACCTTTAAAACCCTAATATTTTTAAATCTATCATTTTATATTAATTTTATTTCTTATAATTGATTCTTAGTCTTTCTGTATTTGCATTCTTATTACATACCCCTTATTCTCTTGCCTGCAGGTGAAGTAATATTATTGTATCCAATTTTTATGTTGTGTCCTTTCCACCACACTATAGAACCTTTCAAAGAGAATGTCTGTGTTTTCTCCTATTCTGTCCACCAGGTCTGGACTATTTCAGAGTCTGCTTCAAGTTCTTATGGGCGAGACACATTTATGGGTGGCTTCCTATCAATTGGAAACACTTAACCATTTAACTGAAAGGTGATGTGCACATCTCTGCTGATCCAACATTTCTTCTCTACAATGCCCAGCCTCCTCCTGAAGTTGTTTAACTTCTTGAATAGGATTAGATAAGGGCAGTGCTCTCATACTCTCTCCTACACCATTATGAGATAGCAGAGCAAGACCAGGATGAGCCAGTGCCATAGAGAAAAATATTAGATTCCATCTAGCCTAAACTTCCAAAGAAAGGCTATTCAAGTACCCAATGCATGGTTCACAGAAACATGGAGATGACATGAGGTCTTCAGTCTGGCCTATATTATATTAGATAAGAAGGATTTAAGTTGTATGGAAGTTTCCTATGGTAATATCTTCTTACTGTAATCTTTTTTTTAAGACTTTTATGTTTTTTACACGATTCATATTTTTACTTTCCCCTTCACCCCCCTTTAAACCGCTCCCCAATATCCAAAGTGCATTTCTACTGGTTTTAACATATATTATCAGTCAAGACTTATTTAAATATTATCAATAGTTGCATTGGTGTGGTCATTTACTGTCTACATCCACAACCATGCCTGAATTAACCCATGTGTTTAAGTGGTTGTTTTAATTCTGTGTTTTCACTCCTGCAGTTTTTCCTCTGAATGTGGGTGGCATTCTTTTCCATAAATCCTTCAGAATTGTCCTGAGTCATTGCACTGCTGCCAGTAGAGAAGCCCATTACATTCTATTTGACCACAGTGTATCAGTCTCTGTGTAAAATGTTCTTCTGGCTCTGCTCCTTCACTCTGCATCAATTCCTATAGTACTTTCTAGTTCACATGGAATTCCTCTAGTTTATTATTCCTTGGAGCACAATAGTATTCCATCACCAACATATACAACAATTTGTTCAGTCATTCCCCAATTGAAGGGCATTCCCTCATTTTCCAGTTTTTTGCCACCACAAAAAGCGTGGCTATAAATATCTTTGTACAAGTCTGTTTATCTATAATCTCTTTGAGGTACAAACCCAGCAATGCTATGGCTGGATTGAAGGGCAAGAAGTCTTTTATCATTCTTTGGACATAGTTCCAAATTGCCATCCGGAATAGTCAGATAAGTTCACCACTCCACCAGCAATGCATTAATGTCCCAATTTTGCCACATCCACTCCAACATTCATTACTCTCCCCTGCTATCATTTTAGCCAATCTGTTAGGTGTGAGGTGGTACTTCAGGAGTTGTTTTGATCTGCATTTCTCTAATTATTAGAGATTTAGAACACTTTCTTATGTGCTTATTGAGAGTTTTGATTTCTTTATATGAGAATTGCCTATTCGTGTCCCTTGCCCATTTACCAATTGTGGAATGGTTTGGATTTTTATACAATTGATTTAACTCCTTGTATATTTGAGTAATTAGACTCATGTCAGAGTTTTTTATTATAAAGATTTTTCCCAGTGTGTTGTTTCCCTTCTTGTTTTGGTTGCATTGCTTTTGTTTGTACAAAACATTTTTAATTTAATATAATCAAAATTATTTATTTTACATATTGTAATTTTTTCTAACTCTTGCTTGTTTCTAAAATCTTCCCTTTCCCAAAGCTATGACAGTTAAACTATTCTATGTTCACCTATTTTCTTCTGGTTTCTTTCTTTATATTCAAGTCATTCATCCATTCTGAATTTATCTTGGTGTAGGGTGTGAGTTATTGGTCTAAACCTAAAATCTCCCATATTGTCTTCCAATTTTCCCAACAATTTTTGTCAAATAGTGAATTTTTGTCCCAAAAGTTGGGCTCTTTGGGTTTATTATACACTGTCTCCCTTTTGTTTCTTAGTCAGTACCATATCATTTTGATGACCAAGGCTTTATAGTATAGTTTATTATCTGGTACTGCTAGGCCCCCATTCTTCACATTTTTTTTCATTATTTCCCTTGATATTCTTGATCTTTTGTTATTCCAAATGAACTTTGTTATAATTTTTCCTAATTCAGTAATAAAATTTTTTGGTAGTTTGATAGGTATGGCACTAAATAGGTAAATTAATTTGGGTAGAATAGTCATTTTTATTATCTTAGCTCTTCCTACCCATGAGCAATCAATGTTTTTCCAGTTGTTTAGGTATAGTTTTAATTGTTTCGAAAGTTTTTTTGTAGATGTGTTCATATAATTCCTGTGTTTGTTTTGGTAGATAGATTCCTAAGTATTTTATATTGTGTAGGGTGATTTTAAATGGTGTTTCACTTTCTACCTCTTGCTCTGTGATGTGCTGGAAATATATAGAAATGCTGATGATTTATGTGCATTTATTTTGTGTCCTGAAACTTTGCTAAAGTTGTTGATTATTTCTATTAACTTTTTAGTTGATTCTCTAGGACTTTTTAAGTAGACCATAATATCATCTGCAAACAGTGATAGCTTAGTCTCTTCATTGCCTATTTTAATACCTTCAATCTTTTCCTTCTCTAATTTCTATTGCTAGTATTTCTAGTACCATGTTAAATAATAGAGACAATAGTGGTCATCCTTGTTTCACTCCTGATCTTATTGGGAAGGCTTCTAATTTATCCCTATTTCATGGGATGCTTATTGATGTTTTAGATATATACTGTTTATTATTTTTAGGAAACGTCCTTCTATTCCTATAGTTTCTAGTGTTTTCAGGAGGAATGGGTGTTGTATTTTGTCAAAGGCTTTTTCAGCATCTATTGAGATAATCATGTAGTTTTTGTTGGTTTGCTTTTTGATATGGTCAATTATATGAATGGTTTTCCTGATGTTGAAACATCATTGCATTCCTGGTATTAATCCTACCTGATCATAATGAATAACCCTTGTGATCACTTACTGGAATCTCTGCTTGTATTCTGTATAAGATATTTACATGTGTTCATTAAGGAAATTGCTCTGTAGTTTTCTTTCTCTGTTTTTGATCTACCTGGCTTTGGGATCACCACCATATTTGTATCATAAAAGGAGTTTGGTAGAATTCCTTCTTTGTAATTATGTCAAATAGTTTGTATAGTATTGGGATTAGTTGTTCTTGGAATGTTTGGTAGAATTAACTTGTGAATCCATCAGGCCCTGACGATTTATTCTTTTTTTTTTTTTTTTTAACCCTTGTACTTCGGTGTATTGTCTCATAGGTGGAAGAGTGGTAAGGGTGGGCAATGGGGGTCAAGTGACTTGCCCAGGGTCACACAGCTGGGAAGTGGCTGAGGCCGGGTTTAAACCTAGGACCTCCAGTCTCTAGGCCTGGCTCTCACTCCACTGAGCTACCCAGCTACCCCTCCTGACAATTTATTCTTAAGGAGATCTTTGATGGCTTGTTCAATTTCTTTTTCTGATATGGGATTATTTAAGTGTTCTATTTCTTCTACTGTTAATTTAGGCAATTTATATTTTTATAAATATTAATCTATCTCACCTAGATTGCTATATTTATTGACATATAATTGCATAAAATAGCTTTAAATTATTGCCTTGATTTCCTCTTCATTAGAGTTGAGGTCTCCCTTTTCATCTTTGATACTGATGATTTGGTTTTCTTCTTTCCTTTTTTTAATTAGATTAACCAGTAATTTGTCTATTTTATCTGTTTTTTTCAAATATCAGCTTCTAGTCTTTTTATTAATTGAATAGTTCTTTTACTTTCAATTTTATTGATTTCTGCTTTAATTTTTATAATCACTAACTTGGTGTTTAGCTGGGGATTTTTAATTTGTTCCCTTTCTAGTTTTTTAATTTGCATTCCTGGTTCACTGATCTTTGCCTTCTCTAATTTGTTAATATAGGCATTCAAGGATATAAATTTCCCCCTGAGTACTGCCTTAGCTGCATCCCCCTGAGTTTGGTAGGATGTGTCACCATTGTCATTCTCTTCAATGAAATTATTGATTGTTTCTATGATTTCTTCTTTAACTAACTGGTTTTGGAGAATCATATTATTTAATTTCCAAATAGTTTTTCATTTGCCTGTCCATGTGTCCTTACTAATTATTATTTTTATTGGATTATGATCTGAGAAGTTTACATTTTTTATTTCTGCTCTTTTGCATTTGTTTGCAATGTTTCTATGCCCTATTACATGATCAGTCTTTGTGAATATACCAAGTGCAGCTGAAAAGGAGGCATATTCCTTTTTGTCCCCATTTATTTTTCTCCACATATCTATTAAATCTAATTTTTCTAGGATTTCATTTAGCTCTTGTCTCTTTCTTATTTATTTTTTGGTTTGATTTATCTAATTCTGAAAGAGGAATATTTAGATCTCCCACTGGTATGGTTTTACTATCTATTTCCTTCTTCAGCTCTGCCAGTTTCTCCTTTAAGAATTTGGATGTTTTACTGTTTTGTGCATACACGTTGAACACTGTTATTTCCTCATTGTTTATATTGCCTTTTATCAGTATGAAATGACCTTCCCTAACTTTTTTAATCATATCTATTTTTACTTTGGCTCTGTCAAAGATCATGATCACTACTCCTGCCTTCTTTTTCTCATTTGAAGCCAAAAAGATTTTGCTCCAGCCCTTCACCTTAAACCTGTGTATGTCCAAGTGCCTCATATGTGTTTCTTATAGACAAAATATGGTAGGATTTTGGTTTCTAATCCACTTTGCTATTTGTTTCCTTTTTATGGGCAATTCCATCCCATTCACATTCAGGGTTATAATTATCAGTTGTGTATTCCCCAACATTTTGGTATCCTCTCCTAGTTCTACTCCTTCTTCTTATGCTATTTCCTTTTAAACCAGTGGTACATTTTAGACCAGTCCCCCTTGTCCCCTCCCTTGATTTACTTCCCTTTCCACCCCCTCCCTTATTATTCCCCTCTTTTTACTTTTTAAGGCCTAATGTATTCCCTAACTCCTCTCCTCCCCTCCCTTTTTTGACGTCCCCACACCCTTGCTCCCCTTGATTGATCCTTTCTGACTTTTTCAGTAGGGTTAGATAGAATTCCATATCCCAATGGATATAGCTACTCTTTCCTCTCAGGGTTAATTCAGCTGAGAGTAAGGTTTAAACATTATCTTTTAATGTTTCTTCCTCTCCTTTTTATAATAGTATAGATCCCCTTCCCTTCTCATGCTCTCTTTGTGTGGTATAGAATATCATATTTTTCTTATTCATTGAAGTTTCTCTTGATGCCATCTACTATTCGCCCCCCTCTTTTTTCCTTGCCCATCTCATCTTAGACCATTTAGTGCTCCAACCTCTCCCTATGAATAATTCTTCTAATTACTATAATAGTGAATACAGTTTTTGAAAATTACACATAATATTTCTCCATGTAGGAATACAAATAATTAGATCTTATTAAGGCCCTTAAAGGGATAAATTTAAGAATAAGAACTTTCTTTCTTTCTCTTCTGTTTCTTATTTACCTTTTCATGTTTCTCTTGGTATTTGTGGTTGGATATCGAACTTTCCATTTAGTCCTGGTGTTTTTTGTCCAAATACTTGGAAATCTTCTATCTTGTTGAATGCCCATACTTTCCCCTGGAAGTATATAGTCAGTTTTGATGGGTAGGTGATCCTTGGTTGTAGACCCAGTTCTCTTGCCTTTCTGAATATCATATTTCAAGACTTGTAGTCTTTTAATATGGAGGCTGCCAGATCCTGTGTCATCCTGATTGGTGCCCCTTGATATCTGAATTGTCCATTCCTGGCTTTTTGTAATATTTTTTTTCTTTCACTTGGAAGCTCTTGAATTTAGCTATTATATTTCTTTGGGTTGTCTTTTCAGGGTGTAGTGTAAAGGGTTATCTATGGATCCTTTCAATATCTATATTGCCCTCTTATAGACCTTCAGGACCATTTAGCTGAATAATTTCTTTTAGTATGGAGTCAAAATTTTTATTAATTTCTGATTTTTCAGGAAGACCAATGATTCTCATATTGTCTCTTCTAGACCTGTTTTCTTGATCTGTCAATTTCTCAGTGAGATATTTCATGTTTCCTTCTATTTTATCAGTCTTTTGACTTTGTTTTATTTGTTCTTGCTGTCTTGAGAGATCATTGGCTTCTAATTGCCCAATTCTAGCCTTTAGAGACTGGTTTTCCTTTTCAATATGATCTATCTAGTTTTCAAGGCTTCCAGCTGGTCATTTCTGGTCTTCAGTTTGCTTATCAATTAATTTTATTTCTGAGCCTCACTTTCCAATTGTGAAATTCTACCTGGTAAACTGTTATTTTCTTGCCAAATCTCTTCCATCTTTCTCATAATCTCAGATTTGAACTCTTCATGATCTTGTGACCCATTTTCATTTTTGGGGGCAAGTTTGGATGTTTTTAATTGTTTGTCCTCCTCTGTTTTCTGATTTTTTTTTCTGTGCAGAAGTTATCAAGTTTTTGAGCTTTTTTCTTGGTCATCTTGTTTATTTCTTGGGTCTTGATTGGCATCATTATGTTTTATCTGCCAGAAGTCTGAGTAAGGCAATCTGATTCTCTTTTTATGGAGTTGGGGAGCAGTTTTTTGCCTGAGGCTACTTTGTCTGTCTCTTACCTTCTCTGGGGACTCTCCTGGATGCTCTGGTCTAGCTGTTTTCAGCGTCTTGCCCCCATGTTCCTAGCCAGCTGCCCAGAGCTCACACTTGTTCCTCTACCTAAGATTTTCCCCTGAGTCTGAGTGTGCCAGGTGCTGCTGCTGCCTCTCTCATCCCCACTCCCGTGTCCAAGGTCTGAGTTTTCCAGCCACCTGGGATCTCAGGTCTTGCTGCTCTCAGGTACAAGCTCCGAGTAGTGCCAGCTAGCTGTCTAGAGGCTAGATTTTGTGACCCTGATAGCTCTAACTCTGGAGCGCAGCCTCTGGCTCTGGTACTGTGGGTAGGGTGTGGTAGGGTTGATCTCCTCCCGATTTGATGGGATCTATCCCCCCCACACACTTATAGCTTGGGTGTGCCTAAATCCCATGTACCTCGATACTGCCCTCTATTGTGGGGTCCCTTCTTTCATCTGGATTTTGTTTTCTTGCCCTTTGGGTGTATGCTGTATTGGTTGGTAAGGAGAGAAAGTGGCCCAGCTTCTACTCAGCCACCATCTTAACCTGGAAATCCTCTTGCTGTAATTTTAATCATTTTCTGCCTGGTTCATAACTAGTTGATTTGATTTGAGACATTGTGGGAATCATACTGATTTATTACTCCATTTTCTATCAGGTGACTATTCTGAACTTTAATGAATATGCTTTTAGATGCCACTTAAATGTTGTTTCTTTCATACCTGCAATCTGTTATTAAACTTTAAATATACTAAGAATCTATAAAGCATCTGTAGAGCAAATTGTGACTGCTTTCATCTCTTGTTCTCTTTGAAACTAAGTTCTTTCCTATCTCTTTAACTTCTGCAAACACAGAGCAAAATTCTGTTTCATTACCAGGCTTTTAATTGAAATACATACTCCAAAGTAATGAGAGAATCTGTCCCTAAAATATTTCATAAAATATATTTTGTTTTAGCAATTTCTTTCCATTCCAATACCAAGAATCTCTTAGATAGCAAATTTATATTTTATTTCATTAATTTATTTTGTTTATAATTTATTTCAACAAAACAATTGATATGAAAATTTCTTTGA
Organism: Gracilinanus agilis; assembly: GCF_016433145.1. Taxonomy (NCBI): domain Eukaryota; kingdom Metazoa; phylum Chordata; class Mammalia; order Didelphimorphia; family Didelphidae; genus Gracilinanus; species Gracilinanus agilis. The sequence goes on from NC_058130.1 coordinate 368,357,648, forward strand.
TGAAGAGGACAAGCATTAGTTATTATATTTGGGAATATAGAAATAATGATACTTTGGGGGGAAAGGTAAAAAGATTCAATAGAAATACTAGGAACCTGTGGCCATACAATTACAATCTTTTTTTACCCCCTTCTTGCTAACAATGTTTCCTTTCAATTTTGTTCACATAGAATTCTCTAATACCCCCCCATAACAAAGTTTTAGAAAATGTCTAGAGAAGAGTGATCAAAATAGTGAGGATTATTCCATATGAGATCATTAGATGGAATTAAATTTTTTTTAATATAGGGGAAATCTTAAAGGCATTATGATGACATTCTTTAACGATCTGAAGGCCTATACACATACATATGTATTTACATATATGTATAAAGAAAAAAATGTATGTAAATTAAAATAATGGCTTAGAATATAAGAATAAAGGCTTGTCTTACCTGTCCCCAGAGGTCAGAAATAGACACAATAGATAAAAATATCTGAGAGATATAGATTAGGTTGGCTATAAGAAAAAATTGTTAACAATTAGAGCTATAAAAAGTTTATAGCCCTAAGAATGCAATGGTTCTCTGCCCTGGTTAGATCATATCTATAGTTTTCTTTTTAGATTTAAGATGGGTTTTTTTCATTGTCTTTTATTTTCCTAGTTCCAAACACTATTTCTGGCACAAAATATGTATTTAATAAAGGCTTGTCAACTTATTGAATTAAGTGGCACTATCCTACCATGCTTTTTTCTTTTAATATTTGAGATATTCAGAATATTGATTCTTTGATCCCAAATTCTTTGATTTGCCATCCCTTAAAAATCATTTTTTACTTGAAAGATCTCGCTCCTCTTTTATACCTCTTGGAATGTCTTACCCTGTTCCAAAGGCTCATGAAAAAAGCACTAAATCTTATTTCTCAAACTCCTTATCATAACTCATACACAAATATTCATTAAAAAACACTAAGTAAAATGGAAATAGCTAGAGGCAGTTAAATGGCATAGTGGATAAATTTCTGGACTTGGAGTCAAGATGAATTGATTTCTAAAATGGCCTCAGTACACTTACCAACCTGTGTGACTCAAGGTAAGTTACTTAACATCTACCTACCTCAAGTTCCTCCTCTATAAAATGAAGATCAAAATAGCTCTTAATTTCCAAGGCTGTCTTGAGAATAAGATGCATTGATATTAGTAAAGGACTTTGCAAGTATTAAAGTGCTATATGAACACTAGTGATTATTTTACGAACAACTATGAGTAGTTGGAATCCAACATACTGTTTAACAGAATGTAATCTTGGAACTGGAGACTCATAGATTTGGATTATAAGAAATAGGAAATTTAAACTTGAAAAAGAGAAGACTTATAGTACATATGATAGATTTTAGCCAAATATTCAAAGATCTGTTATGTAGAAGAAGATAACAAGTTTTGGGTCCTATAAAGGCAATCTAAAAGCAATAGAGAGATTATATAAGGTGACAATTGTAAGGGAAATATTTCTTACATTAAAACAATGTAAATGGGGAATAGATTGCCTTGGGAAAGAATTTATCTCTCATCACTATACATTCATTAACAGAGTCTATATGACTGACCATGGGTAAAGAATGTTGGGAGAGGAAATCCTGATTATTTATAAGCTAGACTAGATGTTAAGCTCCTTCTAACTCTGAGTCTGTAATAGTTCAAGAAGTCACAAGTCACAAAACTTAGGTATAAGTCAACAGAAAATTAAGAGGTAGGACAACAGTAGTATGGGAAAGTCCTAGATAGTTTTCTCATGAAGGAAAGTAGCAATGTAGAAAATTCCCAAAATGCTTCAATGATGTATATTATAGACTCAGGGCAACAATGATCAATCATGTAAGTTTGCAGTTGATGGCATTTTTAAATTTTGAGATAATTCTAAAACTTTTTAAAAATTATCAGTGACATGTTTGCATTTCTAATAAATTTATGTTTCTGAAATATAATTAAGTGCTTAATAAAGATTTGATGATTAATTGAATTCAATAATGATCTTCTTCTATGCCTTTTCTTTTTACTATGTATTTTTAAAATCTGAAATCCCTTTACATAACTTCCCTCAAAGATCCTTTTTATATTCCAGCAATCTCCCATTCTCTCCCCCACCACTGGATAACTCTCATCCTATTTTAATGAGACAGATATCCTACCTCTCATACTCATTCCACATACTTAAACTCATGTGCAAAAATATAGATGAAATATTAATTCTTGGTCTCTTTATAGCCCATACTCAAACTTTTAAAGAAAAAAAAAACACTAAATATACCAATTTATTAAGTATGGGATAACATCTTATTTAAGTAATTCCAGAGAACATGTCATTAGGATCATGATGATCTGGTAAAACCATCTCAGCAAATAGTCTCAAGGAGGTTGAAGTAATCTGGCAAGACTTGAATCAATCAGTGAATTGGGTGATGTCATCCCCAAGCATGTGAAAACTTCCTCAAGTGAAATATACAGAAGAGAATAATTTGTTTTAATGATCGTGAAGTTGAAGGAAACTGATGTTATGGAGTATTGTTAGACTTTGAAGATGCCAAGGCATTCAAGGACATCAATAGTAGTCTTGACTTTTTTCCCTGCCACTGGAATTCAATGACTCTGAAAGAGAGTCTCTGCCTCTGCATGCTCATGATATTTTTTTAATGAAAATGTTGATGGCATCCTTGATGAAAATACAAGAGAATAAGCATGTTTTCCTCAGACCACATCTTCAAATCCATATCATTGACTGAAAGGTGTAGAAAGTAAACATCTCCCTGGGCCAAGTGTATGTTGTTTATAAATACAATATTTGGATCATTAGAGTAAACAACAGTTTCTGAGACTATTCTCAAAGTGTCTGCTATATATGTTAAAATCTTAAGCTTGTTTAATGGATGATATTAGTGGTAACTTTTTATTCGATCAGTTGTTCATCAGTTTTTCCACATTTTTATTTTCATGTTAATTACATTTTATTTTACTGGGGGGGGATTTTGTTTAATTAATTTTAAAATTTTTTCCATGGTTACAAGAGTTATGTTCTTTCTGAACCCTTCCCAAACCCCTCCCATAATCAATGCACAATTCTACTGGGTTTTACATGTGTCATTGATCAAGACATTTCATATTATCGATAATTGCACTAGGGGGATCATTTTGAGTCAATATCCCTAATTATATCTGCATTCTCCCATGTGATCAGGCAGTTGTTTTTATTCTGTATTTCTACTCCCAGAGTTCTTCCTCTGAATGTGGATAGTGTTCTTTCTCATAAGTCCCTCAAGGTTGTCCTGGATCCTTGCATTGCTGCAAGTAGAGAATTCCATTACATTTGTACCACAATGTATTAGTCTCTGTGTATAACTTTCTCCTGGTTCTACTCCCTTCTCTTTGCATCAATTCATAGAGATCATTCCAGTTTACATGGAATTCTTTCAGTTCATTATTCCTTTGAGCACAATAGTATTACATCACCAACAGATTCCACAATTTGTTCTACTATTCCCCAATTGAAGGGCATAACCTCATTTTCCAATTTTTGGCCACCACAAAGAGCATGGCTATGAATATTTTTCTACAAGTTTTTTCCCTTTTTATCTCTTTGGGGTACAAACCCAGCAGTGCTATGGCTGGATAAAAAAAGTAGATAGTCTTTTAAAATACTTTGGGCATAGTTGCAAATTGCCTTCCAGAATGGTTGGATCAATTCACAACTCCACCAGCAATGCATTAATGTCCCAATTTTGCCACACCCACTCCAACATTCATTACTCTCCCCTGCTATCATTTTAGCCAATCTGCTAGGTGTGAGGTGGTACCTCAGAGGTGTTTTGATTTGCACTTCTTTAATTATTAGAGATTTAGAACACTTTCTCATGTGCTAGCTGATACTTTTTATTTTTCTTTATCTGAAAATTGCCTATTCATGTCCCTTGCCCATTTATCAATTGGGGAATAGTTTGATTTTTTGTACAATTGATTTAACTCCTTATAAATTTGAGTGATTAGAACTTTATCATAGGTTTTTGTTATAAAGATTTTTTCCAATTTGTTTCTTCCCTTTTAATTTTGGTTGTATTGTTTTGTTTGTAAAAACACTTTTTAGTTTAATGTAATCAAACTATTTATTTTACATTTTGTAATATTTTCTAACTCTTGCTTGGTCTTAAAATCATTACTTTCCCAAAGATCTGACAAGTATACTATTCTGTGTTTACCTAATTTCCTTAGTTTCCTTCTTTATATTCAAATCATTCACCCATTTGGAGGTTATCTTGGTTTAGGGTGTGAGATGTTATTCTAAACCTAATCTCTCCCTACTGTTTTCCATTTTCCCAGCAGTTTTTGTCAAATAGTGGATTTTTGACCCCAAAACAGGGATCTTTGGGTTTATCATAGACTGTCTTGCTGAGCTCACTCACTCCAACTTGATTCCACTGATCATCCCTTCTGTCTCTTAGCCAGTACCATGTTGTTTTGATGATCCCTCATTTATAGTACAGTTTAAGCTCTGGTACTGCCAGGCCACCTTCCTTCCCATTTTTGTTTCATTATTTCTCTTGATATTCTTGATATTTTGTTCTTCCAAATGGACATTATTATATTTTTTCTAATTCTGTAAAAAAAGTTTCTTGATAGTTTGATAGGTATTGGGACTAAATAAATGAATTTATTAGGGTAGTAGTGTCATTTTTATTATGTTAGCTCATCCTACCCATAAGCAATTAATGTTTTTCCAGTTGTTTAGTTCTAGTTTTAATTGTGTGGGAAGTGTTATGTAGTTGTATTCACATAATTCCTGCATTTGTCTTGGCAGATAGATTCCTAAATATTTTATATTGTGTGACTTTAAATGGAATTTCTCTTTCTCACTCTTGCTGCTGAGATGTTTTGGGGATATATAGAAATACTGAAAATTTATGTGCATTTATTTTGTATATTGCATTTTTGCTAAAGTTGTTGATTATTTCCATTAATTTTTATTTTGACTTTCTAGGATTCTTTAGGTTGACCATCATATTATCTGCAAATAGTGATATCTTGGTCTCCTCTTTGACTATTTTAATACCTTTAATTTATTTTTCTTCTCTAATTGCTTCTGCTAGTGTTTCTAGTACAATGTTAAATAATAGAGGTGATAATGGGCATCCTTGTTTCACTTCTGATCTTATTGGGAAGGCTCCTAATTTATCCCCATTGCATATGATGTTTGTTGATGGTTTTAGATATATACTATTTATTATTTTTAGGAATGTCCTCCTATACTTTCTAGTGTTTTCAATAGGAATGGATGTTGTGTTTTGTCAAAGGGCTTTTTCAACATCTATTGAGATAATCATGTGATTTTTGTTTGTTAGCTTATTGATATCATCAATTATGTTGATGGTTTTCCTAATATTGAATGATCTTTGCATTTCTGGTACAAATATCACTTGATTATAATGAATAACCCTTGTGATCACTAATGGAGTCTTTTTGCTGGTATTATATTTAAGATTTTTGCATCTATATTCATTAAGGAGACTGGTCTATAGTTTTCTTTCTCTGTTTTTTTTTTTGGTCTGTCTGGCTTTGGAATCAATACCATATTTATATCATAAAATGAATTTGATAGAATTACTTCTTTGTTTTATGTCAAAAATATCTTGAATAATATTTAGATTTGTTATTCATTGAATGTTTGATAGAATGCACTTGTGAATCCATCAGGCCCTGGGGATTTTTTCTTTTTCTTTAAGTTTTATTTTGAATATTTTCCCATAGTTACATATTTCATGATCTTTCCCTCTACCCAAGCCCCCAAACCCTTAGCTGATGTGCAATTCCATTGAGTTTTACATGTATCATTGATAAAGACCTAATTCTATATTATTGATAGTTGGATTAGAGTTATCATTTAGCATCTATATCCTCAATAATATCCCCATCAGCCCATGTGTTCAAGCAGTTGTTTTTCTTCTGTATTTCTCCTCCCACAGTTCTTCCTCTAAATGTGGCTAGTTTTATTTCTCATAAGTCCCTCAGCCTTGGTCTGGATCCTTGCATTGCTGCTAGTAGAAAAGTCCTTTATGTTCGATTGTACCATAGTGTATCAGTCTCTGTGTACAATGTTCTTCTGGTTCTGCTCCTTTCACTCTGCATCAATTCCTAGAGGTCATTCCAGTTCACATGGAATTCCTCCAGTTCTTTATTTCTATGAACAAAATAGTATTCCATTACAAACAGATACCACAATTTGTTCAGCCATTCCCCAATTGAAGGACATTCTCTCATTTTCCAATTTTTTGCCACCAACAAGAGCGTGGCTATAAATATTTTTGTACATGTCTTTTTCCTTATTATCTCAATGGGGTACAAACCAAGCAGTGCTATGGCTGGATAAAAAGGCAGAGAGTCTTTTAAATCCCTTTAAGCATAGTTCAAAGTAGCCATCCAGAATGGTTGGATAAAGTCACAACTCCACTAGCAATGCATTAATGGCCCAATTTTGCCACATCCCCTCCAACATTCATTACTCTCCCCTACTATCATTTCAGCCAATCTGCTAGGTGTGAGGTGATACCTCAGAGTTGTTTTGATCTGCATTTCTCTAATTATTAGAGATTTAGAACACTTTCTCATGTGCTTATTGAAAGTTTTGTTTTCTTTATCTGAGAATTGTCTATTCATGTCCCTTGCCCATTTATCAATTGAGGGATGGCTTGATTTTTTGTTCAATTGATTTAGCTCCTTATATATTTGAGTAATTAGACCTTTGTCTGAGTTTTTTGTTATAAATATTTTTCCCAATTTTTTGCTTCCCTTCTAATTTTTGTAGCATTTGGTTTTGCCTGTACAAAAACTTTTTAGTTTAATGTAGTTAAAATTATTTAATTTCCACTTTGTGATTTTTTCTAACTCCTGCTTCATTTTAAAATCTTTCCTTTCCCATAGATCCTTGGGGATTTTTTCTTAGGGAGTTCTTTGATAGCTTGTTCAAATTCTTTTTCTGACATGGGATTATTTAAGCATTCTTTTTCTTCTTCTGTTAAACTAGACAATTTATATTTTTGTAAATATTCATCTATATCACCTAGATTGCCATATTTATTGTCATATAAGTGGGCACAATATTTTTTAAACCCTTACCTTCTGTCTTGGAGTCAATATTGTGTATGGGCTCCAAGGCAGAAGAGTGGTAAGGGTAGGCAATGTGGGTCAAGTGACTTGCTCAGGGTCACACAGCTGGGAAGTATCTGAGGTAAGATTTGAACCTAGTACCTCCTGTCTCTCAGCCTGTCTCTCAATCCACTGAGCTACCCAGCTGCCCCCCCCCAATAATTTTTAATGATTGCTTTAATTTCCTCTTCATTAGAGATGACGTCTCCTTTTTCATCTTTGATACTGTTAATTTGTTTTTCACCTTTCCTTTTTTATTAGATTAATCAGAACTTTATATATTTTATTTGTTTTTTCAAAGTACCAGCTTCTAGTCTTATTTATTTATTTAATAGTTCTTTTAGTTTCAATTATATTAATTTATCCTTTAACTTTTATGCTTTCTAATTTAGTTTTCATCTGGGCATATTTAATTTATTTGCTCTAGTTTTTTTTTTTAATTTGCATGCCCAAATAACTAACCTCTGCCCTCCCTAATTTGTTAATATATGCACTCAAGGATATAAATTTCCCACCAAATACTGCTTTGACTGCATCCCATAGATTTTTGCATGGTGTCTCATCATTGTCATTCTCTTCAGTGAAATTATTGTTTCTGTGATTAGTTCTTTAACCAGTTTTGGAGAATCATATTGTTTAATTTCCCATAAATTTTTGTTTGCCTCTCCTTGTACCCTTGCTAATTATTATTTTTATTGCATTTGTCATTTTGGCTTTTTTGCATGTGTTTTCCATGTTTTTATGCCCAAGTATATGGTCAATCTTTGTGAATGCACCATGTGCTGCTGCAAAGAAGATGTATTCCTTTTTGTCCCTATTTCTTTTTCTCCACTTATCTATGAACTGCAATTTTTCTAAGATTTCATTCACATCACTTTCCCTGTTCTTATTTATTTTTTGTTTAATTTAGCTAGAGCTGATAGAGGAAGGTTCAGGTCTCCTACTAGTATAATTTTATTATCTATTTCCTCCTTGAGTTCTAACAATTTCTCATATAGAAATTTGGATGCTGTACCATTTGGTGCAAACATGCTGATTATTGATATTTCCTCATTGTCTACACTGCCTTTTATTAGGATGTAATTACCTTCCCTATCTCTTTTAACTGCATCTATTTTTACTTTGGTTTTGTCAGATATCATGATTGCTAATCTTCCCTTCTTTTTCTCACTTGATGCCCGATAGATTTTGGTCCAGCCTTTTAGCTTTACTCTGTGTGTGTCTACCTGCCTCATGTGTGTTTCTTGTAGACAACATATGGTAGGATTTTGGTTTCTAATCCACTCTCCTATTTGTTTTCGTTTTATGGGTGAGTTCATCCCATTCACATTTAGCATTATGTGTATTCCCACCTGTCTATTCCCCATCATTTTGATTTCCTCTCCTAACTCTGTCCTTTATTCTTTCACTATTTCCTTCTTCACCAGTGTTTTGTTTTTAATCAGTCTTCCTAATCCCCACCCTATTTTATTTCCCTTTCTCCCCACTCCCTTCTTATTCCCTCTTATTTTTCTTTATGGTCTTTTTAAGCTACCCCCCACACTATCCCTCCTTAGTATTGCTTCCCTCCCCACCAGTCATTTTTTACCCTTCTACTTCTTTATAGGGTAAGAATCAATTTTCTGCCCCTATGGATCTGATTGTTCTTCCCTTTTTTGAGTCAATTTCAATGCACATAAGAATTAAGTATTTCCTCTCTCCAAACTCTTTACCCTTTCAGTGTATAGGTCTTCTTTCCAGCTCCCACTATGCACTTCTTTATGACATATTAATTTACTCCATTTTGTCTCTTTTCCCATTCATCTTAATATTATCCTTTTTTTACATTTAGTTATATATATATATCTTGACATTTCATCCTATACAGTTTGTCACTGTTCCCTCTAAATATACTTCTTCTAGTTACCCTGATGATAATAAAAATTTATAAGAGTTACCAATATCATCTTTTCTTATAGGAATACAAATCATTTGAACTTAATGGTACCTTAAAAAAAGTTTTGTTTCTTTATTTTTTTCCCCTCTCTTAATTACCTTTTGGTGATTCTTTTGAGTTCTGTATTTGGACATCATATTTTCTGTTTAACTCCAGCATTTTCTTTATGAATACTTGGAAATCTTCTATTTTATTAAATGATCATACTTTCTCCTGTAAGAATATAGTAAGATTTTGGGTAGTAGATTCTTGGTTGTAGACCCAATTCTCTTGTTTTCTGGAATATCATATTGTAAGAGGGGAAACTAGATATTTAAGTTGCCAGGAATAGGATCAACTCGATTCCAAATTAAAATAGACCCAAGTCTGTATGGCTTTTATGGAAGTTTATTTACAATTAGGAAGGTTGAAGGTAGGGAAATAGAGAGAGAGAAACTCTGGCCTGGACCAGAGGTCCAAACCAGATGAGAATTTAGAGGCCCCAGCAAAGGAACACAGAGGTTAATTAAACAAGGCTACTAGCCACAAGGCCTTTTACAATTAGAGAGGCAAGAGAGGCCTTCTTGAAGGTAGAGCCTCCAGAAATGCCAAGTGAGGAGAAAGGAAGTCAGCCTAACTTACCCACGTGACAATTCAGAGGGAAGCCATCTGAGGTCTTAGGAGAGATTCTTCAACAGCAAGTTAAAAGTACCAACTGCCTCCACAGGAAGTTAGCATCATATTTAAAAAGATAGCAGCTTTAGTCACTTCCTGCATCCACCTTCAATTTCAAGTGGACAAATGGCATCCTCAACACTGTTTTGGACTACCCAATGGGCGGTCCCTTGTTCTTGATTTGTTACTTATTGTCATGTGTGGGTAACTGATCTTCCCCTCCCAACTAAGTTGGGTGGGGTGACATTATTTCTGATGGCTAGAGTCTAACAATGAATGAGGATAAGCTAATTCCATTTACACAATATCCCATGTGTTCCAGTCCTTTAGTGTAGATGCAGCCAGATCCTGTGTTATTGGAACTGTGGTTCCATTTTTACCTTGGTCTGGTAATTCTTGAATTTGGGTATAACATTCTTGGGCATTGTCAATTGGGAATTAAATGTAGGAGGTGATCTGTGGATTCTTTAAATCGCCACTTTTCCCTCTTGTTCGAGAATATCAGGGCAATTTTCTTGCATAATTTCCTGTAATATGATGTCCAGGCTTTTCATTTTGTCATGATCTTCCAATAGTCCAATAATTCTTAAATTGTCTCTTCTCAATCTGTTTTCAAAATCTGAGGTTTTGTCAAAGAGGTGTTTCATATTTTCCTCAATTTTTTCATTCTCTTGATTTTGCTTTACAGATTCTTCCTGCCTTGTGAAGTCATTTGCTTCTAGTTGTTGGATTCTAATTTTTAAATACTGAATTTCATCTCTGGCTTTTTGGTCCTCCTTCTTCTGGTCTCATTTTTTGGGGGGTCATCTTTCACCTTCTTTGGCTTGTTTTCAAGCTGATCAATTTTGACTTTTGAGACACTGTTTTCTCATTTTATTTCATGCATTTTCTTTTCCCAAGTGTCTTCAGCCTCTCTCCCAGGCAGGAGTTGATTTGCAGAGTTAGATGTGCCCTGAGACCAAAACCTCAAGGTGGGGTGGGAACATGGGGTGTTTTGGCTGCAACTAGGCTGCCCTCTCCATGTGTTTCCTCTTGTTGCTTCTCTGTCATCTGTGTTCAATGCCCTAAGCCTGGAACAGCTGTGCCAGCAAGGCATACCTTCTGGACCAGCACACTTGCCCCCCAAAAAGATTCCAGGAATCACTGGAGACTCAGTACAGTAGGTGGGGGAGTGGTCCTGGGATCTTCCTTCTTCCTTTCCCTAAAACCTGTCAATTCAAGAATTATAGCTTTTTTTGGCATACCTTTTAAGTTGAGTCCAGCAGGAGGATTCCCTAGCTCTGTCCAGTTGTTAGATTTGGTTTTCTGTCCCCTCATAGCACTTTGTTTTTATTGATGTGGAAAGACTTTCAGAGGTCTAGAGTTTTGCTCTGTCTAAGTTGCCATCTTCCCAGAATTCCCTTGTTAATGATATTTTAGAGGCAGTGTTAAGATAGTTTTTATTAATTCCTACTTTTTATATTTAAGAGGAAAATTGTTTTTTTCAGCCCTGCTGTTAAGTTTGGCAGTTGGTGACCCCATGCTGTGCTGCTTGGAGGTTAGTGAGAGTTAGAAGGATGTGGCTGAGTGGGGTTTGGTAAGGTGCAGACTGTTGGAAGGGGCTTTTTATCTTTGGGTCCCCTATGGAGAGGAATGTGTGACTTGCTCTTTCTGGAACTGTGAGTAGACTGAGAAATGGATTTAAGGCCTTCATAGTCTTATTAATTATTAATAATTTGGGTAGATAGATAGTTGTTATATTATTATATAAAAAGAGAAGAAGAGTAGGTGAGGGCTTTTGGTCTAACAAAAGATATTGCCCTCTGAGGCAGATAGATGTAGGGTTTTTTTTAGAAAAATGTACTTAGGATTGGGGTCTTGGGTATAGTTAAAATCTATTATAAGATTACTTTCACTTTCCTCTTTCCTATTTCCTATTCATATTTCCCAATAATGAACTAAATGTTTTGGGGTTTAATAAACTGCACACTGGCTTTTGATCAAACTCCTGACCCCCAAAATTTAACCCATAACAGCAGTCTTTGTCTACCTCTTAGTCTAGGCATTCGTTCTCAGGGAATATTAAATCCATACCATTTTCATTGCTCTCTAGGCCAGCAAAAGACTATGGCTAACAGTGTCACAGGAAAAGAGGACTTCAGTAAATCCCACAGGAAGCACAGGTAGGGAGGTTTTATTTTTGGCCATGAATCCTAGACTTTCCATTTAAGTTTTGGGGTACGTCATGTAGTTGAGCATTGATTGAATTGGGGCACTGGTGGCTCTGAAGATCAAGCTGTGACATTTTTCTGAGCTTTGTGTCTGCTCACATTTATTACTGTACAGGCCTTGCTGACTGCTACTTCAGGGAAACACAGGGAGAGGGAGGTTGTGCTTCAGAGTGTGGGTGGTCGAATAAACTCTTTTAGTAGCAGCAGTTGGTCTATTTAGTCTGAAAAACAGACCACCGACAGACCCCAAAGTGCTAAAAAAATTACAATCAATTTAAAAATATATATTATATTACATAAAAGACTGAGTTGGAGTGCTAAGCATTGCTCCACAGCATCACTAGCTGCTAAAGGAGGCTGTCCCAGGCAGCCAGAGACTTTACGCTGTAACCCAGAGAATTGTAAATCTTCTTAAAGCCCTAGCCTTCATCTCAGAAGGAAAAGCATGCACGCGCGTGCGCGTGCACACACACACACACACACACACACTCACAAATATACACACACATACACACTCACACACACACAGTGATTTCCCCAATTTTTATGTGAATTTTATGTGCTTAAAAAGAACAGGACTTAAGGCTTCTCCAAACAACCTGAAGAAATGAGAAATAATATAATAAACCCAATGTTCTATTTAGATCATTTGCAACCTCTAAGCAACAAGAAAGAATGGAATAAGCTGCCTTAGGAAAGGGTGATTTCCCCAAGCCCTAGAAGTGTGTTTAGTAGAAGCAAGATGACCACCTGTGGGAAATATAGAAGAGATTTCTGCTCAATTGGGAGAATTTTTCTTCTAGTCCCTTCTAGTTCTGTGAATCCATTATTTCTTGATTACATGATTCAGCCACTAGAAACAAAAGGAACTCTATTTTAATTAGAACTAATATATTGTCCTCAAACTTTAGCTTTTTTTATAAAATCCTACAACTATGAGCAAATTCTTGCATCTAGCCTCATCTTTTCTATGAAAACAATTGGGAAATCTGGAAACTTGTGTAATTTATGGATTCTCAACTTTTATTCCATACCTCACTTTGAAATGATTGATAAAGAACAATTGAAGATTATTTCCCCAGAGTTGGACATTCCAAAAACATGTGTGAGACAAATGAAAAATCAAGCAGCAAAGTAAAAAATTGGGTGCTCATCAGATATTTCCCATTTTTTGTGCAAATCACAATGTAGTGAAATGGTATGGAATTAATGTATCATGTCATCTTTGTCATCATCATCATCAATTAGGAAAGATAATATGGTATAGAGTTCCCCCTAGTCTAAATTTAAGATTTTTTCTTTATCATAATTGCCTTCACTGTAATTAATATTTCATAGTTAGACTTTATAAATCTTTGGTGTCAAAAGATAACACAGATTTTCATCCATTATTTCTCAATTCAAACTCCTAAATTCCAAAAATTAAAAAAGAATAAAGAAATAGTAGCTGCCTATCTAAATTATGACTATGCATGAACAGTTACATTAAATTTTTCTATACTCAAATACATCCATGATGACAATGATGTGATTCCTTAATGAAAAATACAGAGAGTACATAGGGGCTTGACCAATTTATGTATATACTCGTCATAATATTCACCACTTTTCTGAAGAAAGTGTTATGGAAGTTTTGAATTGACACATTTTCAGAGATCCCAAATCTGGAAATCCTAAACTTCATGTTCCTAAATATACACATCATTATTTCATTATAATTCATTCCTTTTATAATGCTACACATTTTATCTTATGCATTTAAAACATTATTCTGAGAAAGAATAAATAAGTAAGGAATTCTCCATGATGTAACTTCAGAGGAGAAATTCCTTTCTGAAATTTCTGCCTCTGCCCTCCACCATTTAGTTCTTTAAGACTTGAGAGACACCAACCCAATAAGGTCTTTTTTCTTTAGTTTATCTTGGCAATATGAGAGTAACTTTTTACGAGAAGGATTCTCAAATATTTTATGAGTTATTTGGAGTTGAATGTTTCCATCTCTTATTGCCAGTTGTGTTGCATTTTTATTATTATTTAGAAATGCTGGAGTTTTTAAGTATTTAATTTATAACTTGCAACTTGGCTAAAATTAAATCATCTTTTCTAATTTCTTAGAGTCATCTAAGTAAACTATCATATCATCAGAAAATGTGGGTAATATTTTACTCTACCTATATTTTGGTTGATATTTTTTATTGATATTATATGCTAACATTTTCAAAAGTATATCTAATAATAGTGAAGAAAATTGGCATTTTTGAAAGATTCTAGTGTATACTCACTACATATAATTCTCAAATTTGGTTTCAAATTGATACTTATTACTTTATTATTATAATAGATCTTTTAAAAGGTTCCTGAATCCATGCTCTGTGAAGGTTTTATTTTAAAACATAAATAAATAAAATTTGTCAAAGCTTTTTACCCTCTCTATCTATTAAGATGTTTCCTTCGTGTTGGACTCTTTCTGTAACCCTAATATGAATCTAACTTGATTATAATGATTTCATTGAAACTGTAATCTATTTAATAAGATTTTATTCAAAATTGAATTAATATTCATAAATCATATTTGTCTATATTTATCATTCAGTGATTTAACCTTCCATGGTTTAAAAAATATATGGGTCTCATAAAAGTAATCTTGCTGGATATTTTCATTCTCAGGTTTTTTTTTTATAATTTCAGTTCTGTTGCTAATAAGGTACAAAGGTAGAATTTTATTTTATTTTTCTTCATTTCAAATACCCTTGGTTTTGGTTAATTGGAATGTTTCATATTTTTGCAAGTATTCGTCTGTGTCTTTTGTGTTATTAGTTTTTTAGCAGATTACTATGGATAGTAGGGTATGATAAAAGTATACTTACATTATGGCATTCAGGTTAAAAAAAAGACATGTTATTCTGTTATTCAGTCATGTCTAAATCTTTGTGAACTTGTGGACCACACTGCCCATGAGGCTTTCTTGGCAAAGTTTTTTCTTAATGTTATCACTTTTTGCTCCTTTTCTCAAAAATTTCCTTCACTATCAAATATCTGCATTCTCATTCAATTAATATTTTCTCCTGTTTCTTTAATGAGACATAGCACTGTACAAGTTTTTTTTTTCCTATACTACCTCATTTCTATTTTGTAGATCATGATCTAAATTTAATTATCTTAATTCTTTTTTGCTTCCCGAAATATTCTGATATAGCTCCATCCTCTCTTGGAAATAAATAAGGTCCTATGCCTCATCAGCTAATTGATTTCCCTTTGTTTTATAGTACTTACTCTTTTTTTATGAAGACTATATTTTCTTCTGTTATTAATACCTTCTCTGTTCATTTACATGTTTAGGTTCAAGATCTTTAAATTATTCTTATAATCGCCTATCTATTACTTTTTGATTCCTCACTCTTTGTATGGGGTTTCCCTAGAGGGAAAAACTCTAAGCTGTCTTAGCCTCCTACCATGCTGGGAAATTCATAATTCACCAGCCTTAATCTTTGCTCCTGGTAACTTCTGTAGGGACAAGACCAGCCCTAGGTTGTTCCTATCCTTCAGGCATAGTAAAGTGCCAGATAGTTTACATGCATATGTCCTGCCAAAGTTCTCTCTGTTTCTTAGTTTTCTGACTGAGTTTTCTTGCAGCTCAGACACAACTATATTTCATGCTGCTGTTGCAGCCTGAGATGCCTAAATTCTATGGCACTGAGTGCAAGGTGGAGTCTAAGGTTCCATTGTGCTACAAGGTCATTGGTTAGCTTCTCAAGCTGTACTGCCAGAGCATTAGGGCCTTTTTGAGATGGGACTACTGAGTGAATCTAGTAGATGTTATAAATTGGTTCATTACTTTATTAGATTTCTTGTTTCACAGAGCTGAAATTGCTTTGTTTCTTGAACATTTGATTTTGCAGAGATGAAGATCAGATGAAATGTCTAATCAATGATATGCTGGTAAATGTTTATAAAACTAGCTTTCCAAAAAAAATCAAAGCTATGTACAATATACTTTAAAGTTTAATATGCATTATTACATTTTCTCCATTCTTTTCTTAATTATAAGTAATCCAGTATTTATTTTTAGCAGTTTTTTTATTTCTGAGCCATAAATGCACACATTGAAAATATTGCAATGGACTCTGTTAAGCTGATACAAACTAGTTCCGGCACATCTCTATGTCTAATCCTCCATCTTATTGGTCACATGACCCAATAGTGAGAGAAGCTTTCTTTCTATTGTACCATGCTTCTTCTATGATTGTATAATATAAAATGTAGGCATGATCTTTTCAAGGGTAATATAGTAGTCATTACACATGCAGTGAATGGCATTCACTATATAAAGGCTGGAATCATGCTATAACGGAGATGTCAAAAATGTGTCAGTCAGCTTCATAAAGCCCACACCATTCGTGATTTTATCCAGAGTCATATCAAAATGTTCATGGGAGAAAATTTACAAAATAAAAATACAATTAAATGTAGATAATAATAATATATGGTTTTCTAAGTCAATTTGCCCTGCATGGATCCTTATATATGATTTAGTTTTTCCATTTCTATTTAAATTTGACATCAATGATATATGTCAGAGCTGTGAAATAGCTCAAAAGATTGTTAGTCACTCTGAACTCGAACTTTGGTTTTTTCTTAGCATCCTACTGATATCCTCAAATCTGGTTAATTGCTAAGCCTATCTATTTTGTCCTTCATTTTATCTCTCTTCTGCTACTTCTTCTCTGTTTCCATCACTATTTCCTTAGTACTAGCTTTCATTACCACCTGGCTTGACTTTCTTCTGGGGCAGGTAGGTGGAGCTGTGGATAGAGTCCTGGGTCTGGATTCAGGAATCCAAATCTGTCCTCAGACACTTAGTAGCTGTGTGACCCTGGGCATATCACTTAAAACTGTTTGCCTCAGTTTTCTCATTTTCAAAATGAACTAGAGAAAAAAATGATAAACACTCCAGCATCATTGCCAAGAATGTCCCAAATGGGATCCCAAAGGGTCAAATATGACGGAAAATAATTAATGACAAAAAGAAACTTAATTTTTAAACATCATTTAGAATCTAGCTTCTCCTTACACTCATCAATCCATGTTCCACAACAATGCCACATTGATAATCCCTATGCAAAAATACTGCTGAACTACCAAATATCTTAGTAGTAAGGGATCTGAGAAGTCATATACCTCAACCCTTATCTGACCAGTAATCTGACCTATAATTTCTTTGATGAGTTGTCCTCCCACTTCTCCTCGAAAACCTTCATTGATGGGAAACTCATCACTTCACAAATTATCTTTTAAAAAGACTAGACAGATCTAATTAATCAGAAGAAATCTCTTAAAGAACTCACATGGAACTAAAATTGACTCTGTAACTTCCGCTCATTCATCATGTTCTGTCTTTTGGAGCCAAGAAAAACAAATCAGCTCTCTCTTTTATATTTCATATCATGTGCTCCTTAAATTCTCATCTCTCAAATTCTTTCAATCTACTTTATGTGGCTTGGTTAAAAGTCCCTTCATTGTACAACTCAGCCTCCTTTATCTATTTTCCAACTTAAATTTCTACCTAATGAGAAAAGTTCAAATTAGACCAAAATTCCAGATGGAATTTAAAAAGAACAAGTTGTATTATTCCTCTACTCAAAATTCTTCAGTGGTTTCCTATTCTTTGTGAAGTAAGGTCCAAGTGGTGTAGTCTCTGTTAAAGATAAATTTGCGACATACTTTATCTTCCTGGCTATATTTTAAGGTATTCTATTCTACATATGCTCTGCTACAGGAAAATAAAATTATTTTCTCTTCCCAATATGTATCTTGTTCCTTCCAGACTTTCCAGACTTCTCTTATCATTCCCTCCTCCTAAAATTCTCTTCCCTTAGTTTTCATCATGGTCTGTTGAAATCCTACCAGCATATAATCAGCTCATTTTCCTGCTTTAAATTATCTTCCTTTGTTAATTCATTCTACCAAGTGTACATTTTTCATCCCTTATTTTGTATTATAATTACTTATTGAAAAAATATATTCAAGGGAAAGACAACATTAGCTCCCAGTTCCCAGCCCAATATTCTTCTCATATTAGGTATTTAATAACTATTTGTTTAATTTAATTGAAAATACTACCTTCAGGTCAATTGCACCTTATTTGTTTTATGAATCACTGAAACTCAGTGAAGGCAGTTAAGTAACCTATATCAACTTATATGGCTAGCATTCTCAAGAGAATTTACTAAAACCCGAATTCCTGCCTTCTGCTTAGGAATAATAAAAAAAAACAAGGAAAACATACCGATAAATGCAATTTCTCACCACTATAAGGTGCGACTCACAATTGGCTATAAGAATGTAAATCATTTCTATAGTTATTTTCTAACATTATATGTGTGTATGTGCCTGTATCATCTCATTTGATTCTAACAACCTTATAATGTAGATGCTATAGTATACCCCTTATAGAGATAAAGAAGATGAGGCCATGAATCAAAATTCACTGACTTGCCTATTGACACATAAATAACAAGTAGATGAAACTAGAGCTAACTCCAGACTTCCTGGCTCTATGCGCCTGATTTGGCAGTTCAAATGGGAGTTAGGGTGTTAAATCCCAAATGTTCCCTTTTATGATTCTTTAGAATATGGTTGCTGTTTCCTTTCTTCCCTTAACTTGATTGCATTACACTATACTTTATTATTCATTTCTGAAGAGTTGAAGAGGAAATTAAAAATTTTGTAAATGTGCTCTGTGATATCTTTAAAAGTAAGAAATCATCCCTTTTATAACTCAGGTAAGGATTAAGCTGGATGACTTCTGAGATTTCTTACAGAAAAGAGAATATATGATTCAAAATATTAATTCTTAATATGGCCATTGCTTAAATGTTTTTTTAATTGTGAATAGCCCAACAACTTTGAATTTACTATATAGGAAAAATAAATTCAGTTATTTCCTTTTTTATTTTTGCATTCAGGAAAGAACAGTGATCTGAATAGTGGAGATGCTTTTTTCTATATAGAAAGGCCAAAAAAGAGGAATAAAACATTTAAAATAGTAAAATGGGACCCTTAACAAAAATGATATAGAGTTATTCGTAAAAAAAGTCCACTTGCTCCTTAGAAGGATATTTTCACTTATCCCCATATATTTAAAGCTATTATAATCCCTCCAGCCATGCACAAGTTACCAAGACTATTCCTTCCTTGCAGAGTAGAAAGAGCCCCAGAGTTGCTGGTATGCCAGTCATCCCTTTATCATTTATCACATGGTGAGTGCTTCCTAGCCCCACCTGTGCCTCTATTAATGTGTGACACATAACCTAGGGCTGAAGTGAACAAATTAGAAAGGAAGAGATGAGGAACTGATGCACATTGGAAAGGTAATGGCATTTGTGTATGTGGGAGGCAATCAAGAAAAGGAAGAAATAAGATCCCAGATATGAGTCAGGAAAGTAAAAGGGATGGTCAGATGTGAAAATGAATAGACAGAGATATGCACTTCTCCTTCCTAATCCTTTACTCAGATACACCAGAAAAAAAGAGTAGAACTAATAATCATTAAAAGGAAATGTGTTAAATTAAAGACATATCCATTTGGATAGTTCATATGCTTCAACTTGCCAGGATTCAAGGCTAAAAAATATGGGATAAAATTATCCCTCAATTCTATATAATAACTTTACTCAAAGTCACCAATAATTGCCTGGACATACATTATTTAAATAATAAAATAAAATGTTAAAATCTCATTTTATTTCACATTTTCCAAGTTCACTGGTTTTCTTTTTCTTGTGGAAATCATAACAATTTTTTTGTTTTCTTTCATGTATGTTCTCTCCTCTCAGTTCCAATGACATAATCCAAGTCCATATTCCCATTACCTGTTCTAGTCGATAGTGACTGAGCCCATTTTCTTTTCTAAGTCCTTTATTCAATCCTATACATAACTTTCTACTCCTTTCAGATTAACCATTCTCAACGATAATCGATCTAACCATATCATTTTGTTGTTATTCAGTCATTACAGTAGGGTCCATTTCTTTGTGACCCAATTTGGGGTTTT
This sequence comes from Gracilinanus agilis, assembly GCF_016433145.1. Lineage (NCBI taxonomy): Eukaryota > Metazoa > Chordata > Mammalia > Didelphimorphia > Didelphidae > Gracilinanus > Gracilinanus agilis. The sequence goes on from NC_058130.1 coordinate 368,377,669, forward strand.
CTTGGCAAAAAAAAAAAACCTGGAATAGTTTACCATTTATTTCTCCAGTTCATTTTACAGAGAAGGATACTGAAGCAAGCAAGGTTAAGTGACTTACTCGGGTCACACAGATAGTAAGCATATGAGCACATATTTGAACTCAGAAAGATGAGTCTTCCTGGCTTCAGGTCTGGCACTCTGTCTACTTTACAGTCTGGCTGCATGGTCATGTCATATATCTGCTGAATAATTTTCAGTAGTCCTCTAGTCACTGAGTGAAGTTCCAGCTCTTTTCCCAGGCTTCAAGTCCCTCTATAATCTCATACCACGTGACATTTACAACCTTACCTCTCCTTTTCTTTCACTCTATGATCTAGCCAAACTGGACTACACGTTATCTCTCCTTTAAAAGTTCCCCTCCATGTTCTGCCTCCTTGGAATTTCATGCTTTAACACATACTTTGCCACTCAAATCCCTAAGCATCCTGTAAAGACCAGTTCCAATGTTATTTCTTCCTTGAATCCTTTCTATTCCCCCCAGTAAAGATCTTTCAAATGGTAAAAAAGACCTTTCTTGAATCACTCTGGCCTCTCTCTAATGCAAATATCACTTATTATCCACAGAAGATAAACACCACTTGAACACATGGGTTGATAAGGGCATGGTTGGGGATGTAAACCAGAAAGGACCACACCAATGCAGCTATCAATAATATGTAAATAAGTCTTGATTGATCACACACCTTAAAACCAGTGGAAATGCGCATTATATATGGGGTGGGTAAGGGAGGTGAAGGAGAAAGTAAAAACAAGAATCATGTAACCATGGAAAATTTTTCTAAAAAAATAAAATATTAAAAAATCACTTATTATTAAGAGTTACTTAAGTCTATAGCTTGTATTATTTTTAACCCTTATCTTCAGCTTTTGTTTAATTTTATTCTAATCAATTCTAAGCAAGGACTGGGCAACTGGAGTGAAGTGTCTTGACCATGGTCAAATAGCTAGGAAATATCTGAGGCCAAATTTGCACCCAGATCTTTCTGTCTCTGGGCCTGGCAATCTATCCACTATGAGAGCTGAATTTTGTCTATATTATTCTTTAACTACAAATTAGTCTGTATTCTCTTTCCCTTTTTCTTTGTCTATGTCACTTTCTTTGTATGTTTTTGTCTCTGTCTCTCTGCTGGTAATGGGATATGAATCTTAATCTGTGATTTTAGCATCTAGGGAAGTCTGTAGTATAAAAATTTCTTCCTAGACTGCAGATCACCAACTTCCCTGTAACTTACACTTGTTGGTCACAGATCAACTACATGAAAAAAGTGAGACTTGCTCCCAGTTGCTCTGATTCCAAGGATTGATTTCTATATGTTATGTCATACTATCTTTCCCATAGTTTTTTATCTCTCATTTTTACTTTCCATATAATACATTTAGTATCCATGACCAATTTTCTTGATAACCATTAGCCCATTTACTAATAGCAAAATTATTCTCCTATTTTGTAGAACAGTTCCATAAAATAGATTCACCTCCATCCATATCTTCAAATATGGTGTTAATCACTATCTATAAACTAAAAATATTCCATTTACCATCAAGGACCATAGGAAATATAAGTGACATAGTTCCAGCTACATTGAAGATCAGAAGCGATTTTGAGACCTAAAATGTTCCTTAGGCAGCACACAAATCAAATGATTATGATATGGTTATTTGCTATCATATTCAAGGGCAACAGAACCATTCATCAGAGTAGAATTTTCCTCAAATTAGTGGGAGAATGCTTACACTACATCAGATGAGAAAGTTTCAGGGAAGACATTTCATTCTTTTTGGACCAGACAAATTTGCCAAGGTCAATTTGATTACTAGAGCTACATAATACCAGGATTAACATTATTATTATTAAGCATTTATTGAATTCCAAAAGTAAGGGCACTCTGAATGTTTCACCAGTGTTGATGGTAGCATATCACTTTGGGGAAATAACCTCTGCTTGATGCATATGGTGTTTACTCTTCTACTTTGGAACAACAATGACAACAAAAAATGTGGTGCACAAAATTCCTATGTGGCACACTTTATCATTTACAAATATTTCATAGGACGAAGCTATCTTAAAAGGAGTTTTTAGTTAAATAAATAAATTGACTGCTTCTTTGGTATTTTAAGTTTCACTTTTAGTTCTATCACATTTATCCCATTTTCTCCCTCCCCTTCTCTCTTTTCTTCCTCTCTTTGTCTCTGTTTCTCTATGTGTCTCTGTTTCTGTCTCCCTCGTCTCTCTCTCTTCATGTTTCCCTATGCCTTTCTCTTTCCTTCTCTTTTGCTTGTTTTTTCCTCTGTATAGTTTCTTTCTACAATATAGTTTTCTTCCTTGATTCTCCTTTCTTCTCTGATATAAGCTTTCTCTTCTCATTTCTATGTAGACCCCAGTGTAACATGTCTCACACATAGTTAGCTTCCATATAATTTCAGTTTGGCTACAGTGTAGCAATTTGGTAATAGCTCATTCATTAGAGAAGAACTTGGGAAATTGTTTCAAAATAATGCCAATTCAGAAGGTACACTCTTTCCTAGTTCACATTTGTATAGTTTCCTAGTTCACATCTTCTTCTTTATGGAATAAAGAGGGCATGTCATGAATCCTAAAGTACAAAAAATAAGAGATAATATTGTTAGTGATTTAATGTTTTTGTTGTTGAATATTAGATCTAGATGTAGATCTTGCTTAATAGAAATATGCTTCATAAGAAAATAAGTGCTGCTGAGATTTCTAGTTAACTCAGTTATTTGTTTTCATCAAAGAAATTATTCTAATCCTCAGTAATTATTTTGTGGATGGTTTTATTTATAGAAAAGCAGACTTTATGAAGCACCCAACAATAACTTCTATTCAAATATTGCCCAGTTTTTTCGTATACTGATGATTATAAATTTAGGTGATGAATTTTTTCTTCAAAACTCAGAGACATGCATTAATTTGATTTTCTTCCCTTTCCAAAAGAGCAATTCCAGTGATACAGAGAGTTTGCTTTCATTTTACCCTTCTCTCCTTAATGCCTGATTTTAAATTTCTCTTTTCTGTGACCTTATCACCATTACCCTTCACTGGCAGGTCACAAGTCCTGCTAGAGGACCCCCAGCAGCAGATATCTTTTCTCATGGGATGCAGCTGCTCAGGATTCATAGTCTGTTGCCTAGAGCACTAACAACTAGCAAACTTGCTACTAATGTGTTTAAAAATCTTAATCCAGCTGGACACCCCTTCTTTACAACATAGGTTACTATGAGCCCCACGGTAGCACTAAGAAATTAAACCACCCTCTCCAGTACTTATGGCCCCATATGCTAGCTCTTTAACCCCATTCCCAAGCTCCCCAACATCACTCAACCTCTTTAGACATATATTTCTTTATAAACATGTTTATGCTCCTTTGCTGTCTCTGACTCTCTATATTTCTACTTGTTTGTCTCCAAGAAATAGATTGATATAGACTATATTTTTGAAAATCATCATTATTTACAGTTAACGTTAGCTACTTTTCACATAATTATTTTTTATGCTTCAGCAGAGGATTATGTATTATTTGTTTATGTTCTTCCATTGAAAGTTTCATTTCTCTTGCACAGACTTTCTAGAATATGTTAAAAGTTCACCCTAAAAATATTCACTTTTTGAACCACCTAAACAGCAACAAAAACAAGTAAATGGGTTAGCTATTTAACTTACTTTTCTACACTTGCAGGATTCAAATCAACTTTAATGGCCCAAATGTACTTATTAACATAAACACAATTTGTACTAAAGCAAAACATTATTTCTGATTACCTTTCAGTATTTTGAAAGGCCAAAAAGGAATATGATCAATTCATGAATCTATGAAGATAATGTATTATGGAGAAATGATCTGTTCCAAAATAATGATTTATCCTAGTTAGCTTATATTCAAGAATTATTTCTCATTTTGTGTGATTAATTATCATACTCAATCATTCCAGTTAGATTTAGTTTATTCTAAATGCCCGTTTTGCTATATGAGAAGTAAGTTCATGCTTCAGTGGCATGAGTTTCATATTCATTATTATTATACTCATTATGTTGGTTGAGTTAGTAAATTCACCAGTGTAAATGTCTTTAAATAGGTGTATACCAGGTACACTCTGGGCATATGGCACACATTACCTTGAAGTAAGGCATCAAATAAGTGACCTGTCCTCCCTCTACACACACATATATACCTATATAAACACACACAAACATTATTTTTTTTTTAGTTTGAACACAAACAAATAAAATAGCTAGATAAAATTCCAAAGACCTTTTGCAGAAAGGCAAAAGATATTTTACATTTAAATTATTATAAAGATACATATATACAAGTAAAATAATTATATATATATACATATTTAAATAAGTATGTTTTTCATGGAATGATAACATACATTTATATTATTTGTATTATTTATATTATAAAGTACAAAATACAAAATAAGATAAAATATTTTATTTGATTCACTTTTCCCATCACATTCATGATATCAGTTCAAAGATATTGGTAGCTGACAAAATCAGGTCAGATTGAAACAATAGGCTCATTAGATAGTTTTTCTCTCTACCGTTACAAAATGGGAATGAGGAGAAAGCACATAGTATTATTATTACAAAGGAATCTCCTGTTTAAACATACTTTTTGTCATTTTCAAAAATTCCTCACACATTCCTACACCATAGGATTTTATTTGTTCTAACCAGTGCTGGGGGAAAAGAGACAGAGTGTGGCTAAGACAGGTGCTGCTTGGGGTGTTTATATAAACACATTAGCACTCTTTTGACACAGCATGACCTGAACAAGTCATTCATCCTTCTGGTAGCAGGGAAATAATAACTGAGTGTGCCAGGACTGAGCTCATTCAGACACTGCAAAATTAACACCAGATTATGAATACACTTGCCACTGGTAATTAATCGTGAAAATTGCTGGAGGAGTTCCCCTACTGTGAAAGATATTGGCAGAACTATTTACTGCTAATAGGCCTTGTTTAAGCTTACCCCCCCTTCTTACAGATAAAACTTACAATAGATTACAAGATAGCTAATATAATGCTATGTAGTCTCTAGTTTATTTGATATTGAGTTAGAATAGATATGTCTTCCTCTTTTTTGGACCCAAACTATTTTTTTTAGCCAAACATTTTGTTTCCTTTAGTAAATAATCTTGTTACATGCATTTTAAATTATTATTTCTTCCATAAGATAATTTCACTTACCTCATTTGTTCACTTTTTCCAGAGTACACAAATAACAGTTCATCTAACATACATCTATAGATGTTATGATCAACATTCTGAATTACGGTTAACAGAAAAGTCTTCATTTTTAAAAATTGGAAAAAAAAAACAAAACTGCTGGTAGCTTGTGATTTTTATTGTTTCCATCTGTTGTTCATACTATCTTTCAAATACCACAGGGAAAACCTATTTGTTTCTGTCTTGGAAAGTAGAATTGTTAAAAACACATACACACACACACGCACACACACATGTAAAGTTATCAATTTCTACAAATATATTTAAATAGCTAAGGATTTGAAATTTACAAAACTAATATGTAATTCACATGCTTACATGACTTTGAGAACTACTTCATGTCTTACAAAAGGTAAAGAAGAAATTAAAACTTTTTAATTCATTATATATGTACTTTGAGTTAAATTGTATCAGCTAATTTGTTGACTATTATGTACTTGTAAATAAAGGTATTATTAAACTTTTAAAAATCATTAATTTCTATTATTTCTTTTCTATAGAATATTTGTTAGATTGTACATAATATATTATATGTTGAATTAACTATTGTTATCTTTCAATATCATATCATTTTTTAACTCCTTTGCTTAAGCTAAACATCAGTTAGGGCCCTGACTTCTCCAACATTCTAGTAGTTTCTTGCCTACTCTAGTATCACAAAATCAAATAGACCCCTATTTTCAGTAATACTTAATTTTGTTATTCAAGCAAAAGGCATCAACAAAGAGAAATTGGCCTCTTCATAATGGAAAATTCCTTGTAGTTTTTTTCTTGCTCTTGCTCTTTTATCTTTTTTCCTTTCTCCTCACTGTACCATGTCACATATTCACAAAGTAATTTTACTAATATTCAAAAATTTTCATCATGTTTTATTAATTCTTAAAAGGTCAATAAGTTTTTATTTTTTATTGAAATTGTACTACTATTTCAAATGTGAATATGTGAATTAGTTGTGTAAATATTTTTAATTTTTTTCTTACATTTATTAAGCATGACTGCTAATCATTCTGTAAGAAATAATTGGAATTTCATTTTAATACATAAAGTGTAAATCATGAGTCTCTTTATAATCTTAATTTACAATATTGATTTTTCAAACAAAATTAATAATAACCTGATAAATGATACACACAGTCTATACATTTTCATGCTCATCTAGTTTCTTCTTTTCATTTGTTTTCCTATTTCAGTAGGTTCTATAAGCAACAATAAAGCAACAGCTGACAATTAGCAGTTACAAATAGTAGCTACCTCACTTTTCTAACACTGTATAAAGCAACAGAGCTGAGGTTAAATTATATGTTTTCTTTTATGGAGCTCCAAAATGCTCACTTGTAAAACCTATGACAAATGAAAAAAGAAAGTTTTACACAGCTCTCCAATAATGCATTTATGTGTTCGATGCACAAATAAAGTATGTTTAATTTCCAAAATGAAAAGAGTACAAAGCCTCATTCAAAAATGAACATTGGTTTCCTCTGAGACAATAATTGTAATTTCAGCTATCCAAATGATGAATAAAGGGAAGAAAATGGCAATGAATGAGCTGTCATTTTCTAGATTTCACAAGGATATAATATTGGCATTCTCGCCTATTCAAACAAGAAATCCTACCATCATGAGCTATACATAATAAGTAGGCACATATGATATTTTACAGACTTTTGCTTATATAGAGGTAAACTTATTTTTATGACTTTATGTGTTTTTGGGTAAACATTTCACAAATATAGCTGATTATCTTTGAGATTTTCTCTTGACCAAATTCATATTAAAATACAAACATATTTCTTTTTATATGATATTTTAAGTATAAAATGAAGATAATACTTTTAGTGTTTTCTAATTATTATACCCTGCACAATTCAGGGACACTTTTTTTTCTTCTGTAGGAATAGAATAATTCTCTATTCACCCATATTTTGTGTACCCCAGTCACTCATTGCATATCATATTTAGTAGCTTAGACTCTTAACAATGGGATTTCTATGATATGGATGTTACTATGGGATGTTTTAAAGTAAGGATTTAATAAGTTATTCTTTCCAATCTTCATTTAAAAGATTATCTCTATGTAAAACAGTACATTGGCATGGAAGAAAATCTTTTTCTGTATATTAAATAATGTCTTTTCACAATGAAATTTGGCATGGTACATAATACAGTGCAATATAGTTAAAACATTAAATTTGAAAGAATGTACATGATATGATCTAAAGATTTATTTTACATGATAGATCTTAACAGCTCAAAAGGCACAATTATGAGTTATAGCAGGGGACACACACACACACACACAGATATTTATTGAAAAGTACCTCTTTGCAGCTTTTCACAATAGGTTACAATTATACTATATAGGATAAACAGTAATATCTTTTTAAAATTAGCATGAATGCTAAAATGGGTATTTGCTCTAAAGGGTATAACAACTTCCCAGTATTCATTGTGGTCTTTGAGGTAAATAATATGCAATCCATATGTGTTATACAAATTTATGTTATCATGTGAATGTGTTTTTATACATATCATTACATAAATAGTCTATCATGATTTTGAAAATATACAATTTCTATTATGCCAACACTGATGTTTTTTTGACATATTTCATCTCATCTTATATATAGTTAAAATATGTTGATGATATTCACAGGAAAAAAACTACTGCAAATAAAATGGCTATTTTGAGAAGTAGTATGACATAGTGTATAGTGAGCTAGCTTTGAAGAAAGAAAGAAAGATTAGAATTCATGCCCTATTTTCAACAAATCTTAGCTATGTGACCCTGGGCAAGTCACTTAAACTGCTCCAAGCAGCTCTGTAAGACTATATGTGAAAGAAACATTAGTTAGTGGTCTGTATGTAGGATTTATTTTACACTCTGGCATATACAACCAATTATTTAATAAAACCTTCACAAATATTTTTATGCAGGTAAAAATGTTTAAATATATAAAAACACGAATGCATACAGATATGTTCAAACAAAGACACTTACTACAACATTTGCTTCATTTTTTCTTTTTTCCCCCCAGTCTGGTCAGCCATTTCCCAAATACAAACAATTTAGATGTGAATATTTTATAGCAAAAATGATGAATTAATCTGAAGGGAGTTTTCTTCCTATAATTGTAACTTCAGTTTACCCCAAAACACTCTCTTAATTATTTTAAAGGTAAAATGACTCAATAAAAACAATTAATTTTTTAAAAAATAGTTTTACTCTCTCCAACAACATACAATCACACAAAAACACACATACAATCTACTCAGTGAGTCGAAAGTATCTGAGTGGTTTTTTGCCTTATAGACAAGGTCTTGCTAGCATATGGAATCACTACATCTCAAATCACTGTCCTCTCAGATTGATTCTCTTTCTATAAGAAGCTTCCTGACAAGCCAAAATGTTACTTCAGTATAAAAATCTCTTCAATGCTCAGTTGCATTCTTTCTCTGGATATGTTATCCATATTACTTACTTCTCTAGTCTATCACTAACAACCTATATTTTTTCCCTTAATATGTCTTCTGAACTCCTGCCTTCTTTCCTTTGAACTGTAGTCACTTCATGCACTTCAATTCTGGACTGCTTTTCTAACTCCAAATCCCTCAGCTTTTCCTTGATCATGGGTCCTTTCTGGGCCTCCATGGATGCACTGACTAGAACCTACCCTTGGCTTCCATCCTTGCCTTGTCATCCTTTTGTGTCCTTCCTGCTGTATAAACATCACACAATCCCACCTAGAGTCCTACTATTGATGAAAGCAGAGAATGGGCAAGAAATGTTGTACTAATTTAATGAAAAACTAATTCTTAAATCATTATTTCCAAGAAATTTAGGACTGAGAGAAACCAAAACAAGTCCCCAAAGCTATTTCTCTGCTTTGAGGCAGAATCATGTACCTACACACCACCTTAGATGCATTAAAAAGCTACACAAATCATAAACATATCCTGGAGCAGCATATCTTTCCCTAACCTTCCATGGAAAACCAGGTAAATGTTAACAACTTTGTTCAATTATGCATTGTTTTGGAAGACAGAATTTGATAATATTAATAACCAGCTTATTTCTCCTTTTTCATTGCTCAGTGCTTGGGAAGGTCATCATCATCACTCTTAGAGGTGTAATAATTTAGAGAGCCAGACACCAATGTTATGATAGAAGGGAGAGAGAGAGAGAGAGTCTATGAGGGTGAGACTCTCTTCTAGCTCTCCCCTCTTGCCAAATATACATTCCCAAGACTTTGAGAGGGTGTCACCCCAAAACTGGGTGACCTGGATGGTCATGTCATGCCAAAGGAGTTGGGGATGAGGCTTCTCTATAAGATGAGGTATAGAAAACCCCAATCAGATTCTGAATGAGGGCAGGGTACATGCAAGCCTCCCCCAAGGTCAGTCAACTTCACAGCGGGTGGTCTGGCTTCAAGATGGAAGCAGACAGACCAAGCTGTGATTCCTCTCCCCCTTGTCTCTCAGGCACTCTGGAACACTATCTGACTAATGAATGGCTTTTATTCATCACAATTCAGGGAATTGGGGGAAGGGGTGAAGGGCAGAGGGATTTTCGGGTGCCCTCCTCTCTATTTCTATGGGGTCCATCACTTGGGTGGGAACCTTTGGAGTTCCCACACCTAAACGCCTCCCCTCTTCTCCCTTCTCCTTCTGTTTCTATTTCTATCCTTTTTTATAATTGTAAGTTAGACAGGAAAGGGTCTCTCAGCAAGGTTGGGTAATGGGGGAAGGACTAAGAGGTTATTCCCAAAATGGAGTCCCACAACTTAGCTAACTCGATGATTGAAGTCTTGCTGGATGAGAAGCAATGGGATGCCTGTGACCAGGGAATCGGTGCTTCAATGTCCGAAGAAATATACTCAGGAAGCCCTCAAGACTGGATTCCAGCTGAGATGTTCTCCTCCTCCCTCTCTCAGTCCTCCCCTGAAAATTCTTCTCCTCCTTCCTCCGGATAATTTCCTAGAATTCCCTTTCTGGTCCCAACTGTCAGTGTTACCAGTGGCCTTTATCTGGCTCTTTTTGTCCCATCCCCCATCCTTATAGAGGTCCTTTCATACTAGAAGTTTTAAATAGCTCCAATAACTTTTCTTTCCTCAGCTGAATAATAAATTCAAGTCCTTTTTATTTTCTTGTATATTCTTATTTAAAAACTAATTAGTTATCTTTGAATCCTCTTCAAGTTCTCACATTCCTCTTCAGGTCTAGAATCTTTAACTGACCCCTGTAATGGTTTCACATGTACTGAGTACAGTGGACAGATCAATTCATAGATTTTACAACCTATATCCCTTATTATACAAGCCAGTATAATTTCATTCTTATTACTATATTCAATTTCATTCTTATTACTATACTTCTGAATTGCTCATCTCTGATTTATTTTTAGTACTAGTATTTTTATCTTTCTCAGCCTTTCTTGACCAAATTTAGTCCTTTGCTTTTGTTTCATATTAGCCAAATGCCCCAAATACTTTTATGAAAAAAAATACACTTCATGAAATTTATTCCTCCACAAAGATTCTCTTTGTGGGGAGGGTGTTATATGTTCTGTGATCATGATTCTGCTTTCTTAAAATCTAGTGCAGGCAGAATCTGGTTCTGCTATGCCAGAAAGTTTCTAAATAGAAATCCACTGATTCAGGGAATATTTACTTTTCAAAAAGCAGCCTAACAAAGCTCTGAGTAGTTTGTCATGTGTAAAGAACAATAGATCAACAGGAAATAAATATCTCATAGACAGCAACTGCCTTACTCATTAGTGATTGGAAGGTCAGGAATTTATCCAATTCCTGAGGTTTGGATAGGAAGAGTTCACAGGTAATATAAAGGAAGTGTCTTCCATCAAAAAGGATGCAAGAAAGAATAGATATAAATCCACTCCTAGAAGGCCAATATGCTAGACAGATACATTTTTAAAAAAAGCAATCAAAATCAAGATCATAAAGTGGAAGGAAACAGTGGAACTTTGCTCTACCCCAACACTAAGCAATCAAATTACCAAAAGCTCACTTTTTATACAAGTGGAAAATATCATACAGATCCTTTAAGTAATGACAGTGAAAAAACAGGAGAGGGGACAGAGAGAAGCTTTAGTGGTAAGAAATCACCCTGGACATAAAAATGAAAATGAAAAATTTTGGAACTGAAAGATTCAGCACCAATTCTATTTAGAGACCAAAGAGAAACTAAATTACTTCAAAACAAAGGTAAGAAATAGCAGTACTCGTCAACACCATAACAAGGACAGCAACAACAGCAATAAGTTATCTAAGAAAGTGAAAAACAAAATCTCAAGAAAAGAAAAAAGATCAATGGCAAGAAATAAACCTGTGTAAAGGCTGCCTGTTTTTTTTTAGGAAAAATAAATAAATATTGAAGGGAAGCAATTAGGTCTTCTCTGGTGGAATAAAAATAATACCATAACATGGTAAGAGTAATGAAAATTTAAAAGTTTTTATTTTCTTCTTTTTCCTTCTTGAAGGAAAAGTCTTCAACTAGATCTATTCCAACAGAGGATAGCAACCTCAGATTTAGCTAAGGAAAAAGAAAAAGTTTCTTCTTTCTCTCACTAACTTCATCATATTTACTACTCTCTTCTTCTTTATAATTAATAGGTAGGAAACAAAGAGAACTAAAAGTATTAAAGAATATGATAGAAATAAAAATCACAATTAACAATAAAAATTGTGAAAAAAAAGGAAAATAGCAGAACAGATTAGAAAGCAAATCCAATTATATGGTCACAGGTAGAAGCATACACAAATTTTTCTATTTCCTATCTCTTGATTAGTAAAAAATCTTAAAAGAAAAAAGACAAATACTTAAATAAAATTTTAGAGAAATTAGATTTTATAGGCTGTGATTATTGAATGGAAAAATAAATAAGTATGTACATTATGCTTATATAATTATACTTATATAATTACAAAAATTGATCATGTCCTAGCATAGGAGTTGAAAAACTCAAATGGCCAAGTCCAGTCTCCTACTGATCTTTCTTTCACTCAACAGTTAAAACAATTTATTTTACATTTTAAATTCAAAAATTTTATTCTAAAATGTATTAATCACCCAACTTATGAGCTATACACATTTAAAAATATAAAAACAATTATTAGTTTGTAGGCTGTTAAAAACAAATGATGAGTCACAGCTGTCTCATTTTCTATAGTTTACTATACACAATTTTAGGACATAAATATCTCATAAACTAATTTAGAAAAGCATAAAATACACACATACAAAATTACACACATGCATGTGCCTTCAAAACATAAAATTGTTTGGATATATATATATATATATACATATATATTTTACTGACAACTTCATAATAATTATATTAACTAAAGGAATTCTAGAAAAAGTACTAAAATTCAACTGTAGACTAAAAAACTATCTTAAGAGTTGTTAGGTCATAGAACAATTCAGAGAAGTAATGAATAATTTCATTTTAATAAGTAGCAATGAGCAGTTGGCATTCAAAATTTTGAGGAAGTATAAGAATCAGTGGATAAGAGAAAATGCATCTGTAAATATTTTAACAAAAAAAAAACACAGAAAGAAGAGATCAATTAATTTGGAATTCAGCTAATATTAGAAAGCCAAAAATAAAGTTATACAACTAAATTCTAAAGGACATATGATAAAAAATTGTTGACCCTCTAGTTAAATAATTAATAGTCTCAAGAGCAAATTGAAACTTTTTTCTCTTTATTTTTGTTTATTCCCCTTCCTTTGTTTAGAACAATGGTTCCCAAACTTTTTGGCCTACCTCCCCCTTTCCAGAAAAAATATTATTTAGAACCCTCTGGGAATTATGAAACTATTTATTGAACTCACAATAGAATGTAATACAAAAAAAGTGTGGCCATCACCACCTCCCTGGATCGTTGAAGCACCCACCAGGGGGTGGTGGCACCCAATTTGGGAATCACTGGTTTAGAAGAATGGAGAAGTAAAACATAACCAATGTATAAATTTGTTTTACATGACTTCATATTTTTAAAAGATAATGAATTTCTTACTTTCTAAGTGGGTAGAGGGTTTGATAGTAGAGACAGAACCTGGAACTTGAAATAATTTTTTAAGGAATGTTATAAAAACAAATAAAAAGACAAAAAGCATGAAAACAAGTGCCTGGAAAATCTCTTCTGCTTCAAAAGGTTGTAAAAGGATTGGAGATTTAAAAGTTATTTAAGATAAGGAAATTATACAATAACAATCATATAAATAGGGAGCCTACATTATGGTTAAATGCACCATAGACACAAAAGACAGATATTTCTAAAATATATATCTGCCAAAACACATAACACCTAAAGTTCTTAAGTAGTTACTAAATTGCAAAAATATCTTAATGTTAATACAGTAACTTTATTAGATGGCAATATACATTTAGAAGTGGATAAATTTAACAGAATGAAAAACAAGCTGTAATCATTATGTAGACAATTTGGAACCATTATAAAAAGGCCATAAAAACAGTACATACCATTTGACTCAACAATAACATTACTAGATATCAAATATAGGAGGAAAGGACATTCACATTCAAAAATGATTATGGAAACGTGTGTGTATGTGTGTTGAGAAAGACTTGGAAATTTAGCAAAGAACTATTTATTGGGGAAGAGCTGAACAAGATGTAGTATATGATTATAATGTTATTATTAAAAATCACTGCAACATGTAATTTGTTTTTTTAATTTTAAACATTTATTAATATTCATTTTTAACATGGTTACATGATTCATGCTCCCACTTTCCCCTTCACACCCCGCATTCCCCCCACCCATGGCCAACACACATTTCCACTGGTTTTATCATGTGTCATTGATCAAGACCTATTTCCAAATTGTTGGTAGTTGCATTGGTGTGGTAGTTTCGAGTCCATATTCTCAATCATGTCCACCCCAGCTCATGCGTTCAAGCAGCTGTTTTTCTTATATGTCTCCTCTCCTGCAGTCCTTCCTCTGGATGTGGGTAGCGTTCTTTACCATAAATCCCTCAGAATTGTTCTGGCTTTTTGTATTGCTGCTGGAAGAGAGGTCCATTACATTTGGTTTTAACATAGTATATCAGTCTCTGTGTACAATGTTCTTTTGGCTCTGCTCCTATCGCTCTGCATCATTTCCTGGAGGTCTTTCCAGTTCACCTGGAACTTCTCCAGTTTCTTATTCCTTTTACCAAAATAGTATTCCATCACAAGCATATACCATAATTTGTTCAGCCATTCCCCAATTAAAGGACATACCCTCCTTTTCCAGTTTTTTGCCACCACAAAAAGCACAGCTATAAATATTTTCGTACAAATCTGTTTATCTATGATATCTTTGGGGTACAAACCCAACAATGGTATAGCTGGATCAAAGGGTAAGCAGTCTTTTATAGGCCTTTGAGCATAGTTCCAAATTGCCAGCCACAATGGTTGGATCAGTTCACAACTCCACCAGCAATGCATTAATGTCCCAATTTTGACAAATCCCCTCCAGCATTCATTACTCTCCCCTTCTTTCATTTTAGCCAATCTGCTATGTTTGAGGTGATACCTCAGAGTTGTTTCGATTAGCATTTCTCTAATTATTAGAGATTTAGAACACTTTCTCATGTGCTTATTCATACTTTTGATGTCTTTACCTGAAAATTGCCTATTCATGTCTCTTGCCCATTTATCAATTGGGAATGGCTTGATTTTTTTTTACAATTGATTTAACTCCTTGTATATTTCAGTAATTAAACCCCTGTCAGAGTTTTTCCTCATAAAGATTTTTTCCCAATTTTTTGTTTCCCTTCTGATTTTGACGACATTGTTTTTGATTGTACAAAAGCTTTTTAGTTTAATATAATCAAAACCATTTAATTTACATTTTGTAATTTTCTCTAACTCTTCCTTGGTTTTAAATTCTGTCCTTTCCCAAAGATCTGATAAGTATACTATTCTGTGTTCACTTAAGTTATTTATAGTTTCCCTCTTTATATTCAAGTCATTCACCCATTCTGAATTTATCTTGGTGTAGGGTATGAGATGTTGATCTAAACCTAATCTCTCCCATATTCCTATTCCAAATTTCCCAGCAGTTTTTGTCAAATAGTGGATTCATGTCCCAAAAGTTGGGCTCTTTGGGTTTATCTTACACTGTCTTGCTGATGTCATTTACCCCAAAGTCTATTCCACTGATCCTCCTCTCTGTCTCTTAGCCAGTACCATATTGTTTTGATGACTGCTGCTTTATAGTATAGTTTAATATCTGGTACTGCTAGGCCCCCTTCCTTCACATTTTTTTTTCATTATTTCCCTTGATATTCTTGACCTTTTGTTATTCCAAATGAACTTTGTTATAGTTTTTTCTAATTCAGTAAAGTTTTTTGGTATTTTGATATGTATAGCACCTAATTGGTAATTTAATTTGGGTAGAATGGTCATTTTTATTA
The DNA here is from genome assembly GCF_016433145.1 of Gracilinanus agilis. NCBI lineage: Eukaryota > Metazoa > Chordata > Mammalia > Didelphimorphia > Didelphidae > Gracilinanus > Gracilinanus agilis. The sequence continues at coordinate 368,393,413 of NC_058130.1, forward strand.
TATTAGCTCGTCCTACCCATGAGCAACCAATGGCTTTCCAGGTGTTTAGATTCAGTTTTATTTGTTTGGAAAGTGTTTTGTAGTTGTTATCATATAATTGCTGTGTTTGTTTTGGTAGATAGATTCCTAAGTATTTTATATTGTCTAGAGTGATTTTAAGTGGTGTTTCTCTTTCTACCTCTTGCTGCTCTAATGTGTTGGAAATGTATAGAAATGCTGATGATTTATGTGCATTTATTTTGTATCCTGCAACTTTGCTAAAGTTCTTGATTATTTCTACAAGCTTCTTAGTTGATTCTCTAGGATTTTTTAATTATACCATCATATCATCTGCAAAGAGTGATAGCTTAGTCTCCTCCTTGCATATTTTGATACCTTTGATTTCTTTTTCTTCTCTAATAGCTACTGCTAGTGTTTCTAGTACTATGTTGAATAATAGAGGTGGTAATGGACATCCTTGTTTCACACCTGATCTTATTGGGAAGGCTTCTAATTTATCCCCATTGCATATAATGCTTGTTGATGGTTTTAGATATATACTGTTTATTAATTTTTAGGAAAGGTCCCTCTATTCCTATACTTTTCAGTGTTTTCAATAGGAATGGATGCTGTATTTTGTCAAAGGCTTTTTCAGCAACTATTGAGATAATCATGTGATTTTTTTTATTAGCTTGATGATATGGTCAATTATGTAAATGGTTTTCCTAATGTTGAACCATCCTTGCATTCCTGGTATAAATCCCACCTGATCATGGTGGATGATCTTCTTAATTACTTGCTATAGTCTCTTTGCTAATATTCTATTTAAGATTTTTGCATCTATGTTCATTAGGGAGATTGGTCTATAGTATTCTTTCTCTGTTTTTGATCTCCCTAGCTTTGAAATCAGTACCATATTTGTGTCATAAAAGGAATTTGGTAGGACTCCTTCTTTGCTTATCATATCAAATAATTTGTATAGTATTGGGATTAGTTGTTCTTTGAATGTCTGATAAAATTCACTTGTGAATCCATCAGGCCCTGGCAATTTTTTCTTGGGGAGTTCTTTGATGGCTTGTTCAATTTCTTTTTCTGATATGGGATTATTTAGGTATTCTGATTCTTCTGCTGTTAATCTAGGTAATTTATATTTTTGTAAATATTCATCCATATCTCTTAAGTTCTTATATTTGTTGCCATATAATTGGGCAAAATAGTTTTTAATGATTGCCTTAATTTCCCCTTCATTATAGGTGATGTCTCTCTTTTCATCTTTGATGCTGTCAATTTGGTTTTCTTCTCTCCTTTTTTATTAGATTGACCAGTACTTTGTCTATTTTATCTGTTTTTTTCAAAGTACCAGCTTCTAGTCTTATTTATTAATTCAATAGATCTTTTACTTTTGATTTTATTGATTTCTCCCTTGATTTTTAGTATTTCTAATTTAGTTTTCATCTGGGGATTTTTAATTTGCTCTCTTTCTAATTTTTTGAGTTGCATGCCCAATTCATTAATCTCTGCCCTTCTTAATTTGTTAATATATGCACTCAAGGATATAAATTTCCCCCTGAGTACTGCCTTGACTTCATACCACAGAGTTTGTTGGATGTCTCATCATTGTCATTTTCTTCAATGAAATTGTTGATTGCTTCTATGATTTCTTCTTTGACAAATTGGTTTTGGAGAATCATATTATTTAATTTCCAATTAGTTTTTGATTTGCCTGTCCAGGTGCACTTACTAATTATTATTTTTATTGCATTATGATTTGAGAAGGTTACATTCATTTTTTTCTGCTCTTTTGCATTTGTTTGCAATGTTTCTATGCCCTATTACATGGTCAATCTTTGTGAATGTACCATGTGCAGCTGAAAAGAAGGTGTATTCCTTTTTCCCCTTATTTATTTTTCTCCACATATCAATTAAATCTAATTCTTCTAGGACTTCATTCACCTCTCTTACCTCTTTCTTATTTATTTTTTGGTTTTATTTATCTAGATCTGAAAGAGGAATATTTAGATCTCCCACTATTATGGTTTTACTATCTATTTCCTTCTTGAGCTCTGCCAGTTTCTCCTTTATGAATTTAGATGCTATGCCACTTGGTGCACACATATTGAGCAGTGTTATTTCCTCATTGTTTATACTGCCTTTAATCAGGATGTAATGACCTTCCCTGTCTTTTTTAATCATATCTATTTTTACTTTGGCTTTGTCCAAAATCACAATAGCCACTCCTGCCTTCTTTTTCTCATTTGACGACCAAAAGATTTTGTTCAAGCCCTGAACCTTAAACTTGTGTATGTCCACCTGCCTCATATGTGTTTCTTGTAGACAACATATGGTGGGATTTTGGTTTCTAATCCACTTTGTTATTTGCTTCCCTTTTATGTGAGAGTTCATCCCATTCACATTCAGCATTATAATTATCAGCTGTGCATTTGCTGACATTTTTGTATTCTCCCCTATTCCTACCCCTTCTTCTTAACCTATTTCCTTTTAAACCAGTGGTTTGCTATTAAGCCAGTATCTCTTATCCCCTCCCTTGATTAACTTCCCTTTATACCCCCTCCCTTATTATTCACCTCTTTTTGTTTTGAAGGCTTAATAAATTCCCTCCCCCTTCTTCTCCCCTCCCTTTTTTGACCTCCCCTCTCCCCTGCTCCCCTAGGTTTATCCCTTCTGACTTTCTCAGGAGGGTTAGATAGAGTTTTATTTTCCAATGGATAGTATAGCTACTCTTCCCTCTCCAAGTTGATTACACCAAGAGTAAGGTTTAAAAATTACCTCTTGATGCTCTCTTCCTCTCTTTCTTATAATAGTATTTGTCCCCTCCCCATCCCATGCCCTCTTTTTGTTTTAGATTATCCTATTTTTCTTATTCTCTCAAGTTTCTCCTGGTGTCGCCCTCCATTCACCCTCCTCTTTCCCACCCCCCATATCATCTTACACCATTCAGCACTCCACCCTCTCCCCATTAATCATTCTTCTGACCACTATAATAGTGAATACTTAATAGTGGATAGAGTTCACTATAGAGAATTATCCATAGCATTTCTCCACATAGGAATACAGATAATTAGATCTTACTGAGGCCCTTAAAAAGGCCAATTTAAAAAATTATGAGTTTTCTTTCTTTCCCCTCTGTTTCTTATTTACTTTATCATGTTTCTCTCAATTTTTGTGGTTGGATAGCAAACTTTCCATTTAGTCCTGGTCTTTTCGGTGCAAATACTTGGAAATCTTCAATTTTGTTGAATGACGATACTTTCCTCTGGAAGTATATAGTCAATTTTGATGGGTAGTTTATCCGTGGTTGCAGGCCCAGCTCTCTTGCCTTTCTAAATATCATATTCCAAGGTTTGCGGTCTTTTAGCGTGGAGGCTGCCAGATCCTGTGTGATCCGGATTGGTGCTCTTTGATATTTGAATTGTCTCTTTCTGGCTTCTTGTAAGATTTTTTTCTTTTACTTGGAAGCTCTTGAATTTGGCAATTATATTCCTGGTCGTTTTCTTATCTGGATCGAATGTCGAGGGTGATCTATGGATCCTTTCAATGTCTGTATTGCCCTCTTCTTGTAGAACTTCAGGGCAATTTTGCTGAATAGTTTCTTTTAGTGCGAAGTCCAAATTTCTATTAGTTTCACCCTTTTCAGAGAGACCAATGATTCTCCAATTGTCTCTTCTAGACTGGTTTTCTTTGTCTGTCACTTTCTTATTGAGATATTTCACGTTTCCTTCTATTTTTTCAGTCTTTTGGCTTTGTTTTATTTGTTCTTATCGTGTTGAGAGATCATTGGTTTCTAATTGTTCAATTCTAGCCTGTAAGGGCTGGTTTTTGGCTATAATATTTTGGTTTCCTTTTCAATCTGGCCATTTCTGGTCTTCAGTTGACTTGCCTCACTTTCCAATTGTGAAATTCTGCCTTTTAAACTGTTATTTTCTTGCCTGACTTCCTTTTGAGCTACTTCCCGTTTCTCTGACCAAATCTTTTCCAACTTTCTCGTTATCTCAGTTTTGAACATTTCAAGAGCTTGTGATCAGTTTTGATTTTCTTGAGATGGTTCAGATGTGATTGCTTGTTTTTTCTCCTCTTCTGACTGCTCTGTTGTCTGGATTTTCTCAGTGTAAAAGTTGTCGAGTGTTAAAGATTTCTTCTTATTATTGTTAATCTTTCTCTCTCTCTTCTGGACTTCCTGGTTCTGAGTAGCCATTGTTAGCCCAGCAGCTTCTCAGCTTTATCCTAGCACTCAGGGTCTGTCTGCGTTCTTTTGTCTCCTGAGGTCTGAGGTCTGGTTTTTTCCAAGGTCAAGCCCCCTGGTGGACCCTCTTGCTTGATCCTCTGCAGGAGGTTCCTTTACAAGTCTCAGGGAGCTGCTTCCACAGTCGTATACCTGTCTGCACTAGTTCCCCACTCAGGGTTTCAGAGCCTTCGCTCCCACCTGTGTCCTCCTCCGCCCGTGTCTCCACCCGCGCCTGTGCTCTGCGTCCACGCTCAGAGTTCGTGTGAATTCCTCAGCTTTTTGGGGTCCTAAATCTTGCTGCTCTCAGGAACAGGCCCTGGAGCTGCCAATGACTCAATGGGTAACCCAAACTTGCTCTATTTCTTTTTACCTGGCGTCATGCGCTGCAGGTGGTGTGTGTGTGTGTGTGTGGTGGGGTGGTTGCTCAGCCCGCGATTTAGTGAGAGCTGTTTCACCCCTTTATAGCATGGAAATGCCCCGATTCCACGTACCTTCGACTCTGCACCCTGTTGTGGGGTCCCTCCATTTGACTGGGTTTGTTTTTATGACCCCTTGAGAAGTCCTGTATGTTTTGGTCAGGAGAGGTTAAGAGCTGCTTTTTACTCTGCCGCCGTCTTAGCCCGGAACCCCTGCAACATATAATTTGAAAAAATACCAAAAAAGAAACAAAATAGAGATAAAATATATTTCTAGATTTTAATCATTTTTTGATTAAGAAGGATAATATATATATATATATATATATATATATATATATATAT